>NW_028254425.1:600000-896152 GCF_964263255.1 Lissotriton vulgaris | reverse complement strand
ATGCCACCCAAAAGCATGACAGCTTCCTCCAAAATGTAGAATATTCTTGTCCTCCAAATCCTTGCACTTTAATATTCATGATGGAGATTTTCTCTCTTTTGGATTAAGACTCGCAAAACAAACCTACTGGTGTGGCTGATTTCCATTACCAGTCGGAGATCCAGACCTCCTGTAAGTTCCATTCCTGGGCCTGCCATCTGGCTTAGGTTACAGTTAGAGGGCTTGGCTGGCATTCCTTACTGTCCTGCTCTTTTTGAAGCCCAGGCTGTTCACCCAGCCCCTGACCTGACGTGTGTTCTGCAGCTGCAGAGCTCTCCTCATCAGATAACATCTGCTCAATGCAGGCCACTTATCACCTCATCAAAGCAGCTCGGCTAGGCCTGTTAAGGCTAACCAACCAGGAAAGGCTGCGAGAAAGCTGGGCTTTAGCTCAATGAAAAGAAAGTTCTTTAACCTCTTTTCTGTACTAGTTATGGTAAATTCAATAGTGGCAAGTTGTTGGATTTATCATTGCCAATCTTTTAAATCTTTGAATTACATTTTAAGCCCCTTCCTAGCAATATTTATACTGAATTAACATATCCCATTGTTAGTCTATGGAGCTAATAATCTACAATGGGGAAACACGGAATTTGCAGTTTTTCCCTCACCGAAGCTTATAAAATAGATATGTCCCTGCTTACAGTTATTTGGCATCCCACCCCTGGGGCACCTAGGGGAGACCTTAGGGCAAACCTCTATGTAACAATAAGGTAGATTACCACTTTGGAAGTACCTTTAATTCCAAAGTCGAATTTGCATATAATTTACTTTTAAAGACAGCCTGCAAAGAGGGGCTGCCTTTAAAAGTGACAACAGGGAACACAGTAGTGCCCACCCATTGCAGGAAGTCTACTGGGCCTCTAAACTTCCCTGCCCTATTATATACTGGGGACTTGGGTAGTTTGAATCCCTCTGCCCTATTATGCACTGGGGACTTACAGGGTCTGTAATTGCCAATTGTTATTATACCTAATTATCATATACTTTTTTCATCAGAGCACTGGCCCTGGGTCCGCCTAGCAGAGCCCAGGGCACAGTCAGCGTCAGTTGCCACCAGTATCAGTCAAACAATGGGGTGAACACGGCAAAAAGGATGGCTTTCCCACAGTTACCAAAGATAATAATGTAACAGACTTTAAGTCTCCATCGCCTGAGAATACAGTAGGCCCAATGCTCGCTTGAGCACATTAGATGGATTCCTGAACAGCGTCAAAGGAGGTTTATGACAAAGACTGTACAACAAGCATTGCACCGAGATAAGGGCGTGGTAGATCAACTCAAACAACTTCTGACCATAAAGTGTGGTAATTTCTGGTCTTGTTTTTGCCAAGCCCACATAGTATTGTGAACTCGATGAGGTAAAGTGTATGTGTGATCTTCGTGTCCAGCTGAATGTGAATGGCCAGAGAAGGGAGCAATAGTTCTGTGTAGAACGTGTGATCTTCCAAGGTCACAGCTTGATCAAGCTGGCAGGCCAGGGCCAGAGCTAAAAACTCTTAAGGATATATTTTCTAAGATTTAGCACTGTTTTTGCATCACTAAGGGCTAGATGTATCAAGATACCCTTTTGCGAATCTCAAATAGAGATTTTTAAGGAATCGCTATTTGAGAATTGCAAAATGGTATGTATGGAGAAATTCGCAATTTTTTTGAGATTTCTTAAAATTCCCTAATTGCGATTAGGAAATTGCTAATCGCAATTAAGGAATAATTTCCCATTCATATCTATGGGCCAGGAGGCCCATAGGAAGGAATGGGAAATTATTCTCCATTTGCGATTCGCAATTTGCTAATCGCAAATTGAGAATAATTTCAAGGGTGCAAGGGTGTTTTAAGTACACCCTGCTTCACCCCTGAAATTGACATGTGTGCGCATATGGCGTACATACATGCCCTAAGGGCATGTATGAACGTCACATGCCACCTTTACAAATTGCAAAAAGTGCATTTGTAAAAGAATTTGCAAATTACCACCAACTACAAGTTGGTGGTAATTTGCGATTTCTTAGTGTGAATTCGCAAAACTTCTTGTTTCTTACATACCATTTAAGGAATCGCTTTTTGCGATTCCTTAAATGGTAGCGCAAAAGTAAGGAATCGCAAATTTTGAGATTCCTTATTTTTGCGATGCGATTTTTTTCATACACCGCATTTCTCTTTTTTTGTCGCAAACGCTGCTATTTTTTGCGATTTGCAGCGTTTGCAACAAAAAAACGCTTGATACATCTGCCCCAAAGTGACACAAGATGGCGCAAGATCTTTTTTCACTAATTTACTTTCCAGTACAATACTTGTTTTCTGCTGTTAAATCACCTTGAAAGTAGCGCAAAGCAGCAGCGCTATGAACTGCTTTGCATTACTTTGTGCCAACTGGGCATTAATTGGGTGGTGCATGGGTGTTCTAGTGCAACCATTTAAGTTCCTGACACAAAACCCTATTTGCAAAAAATAAAATAGACAGGGTTTTGGTAAAACAAATAGTGCCCACTTCAACCAGACTCTATAGCTGAAAAATGCTTTTATTTCTACTTTCTTTTCCGACTTTGCATGTGGGATACACTGTACAACACACATACAAGGTAGAAAAAGTTTTAAAGTTAATCTAAGCATAGTATTTTGTATTGGATGTGTTTCCTTCCGGTACAAAACCTCTGCTAGACTCACGCAGACACCCTTGCACTATGGTGCAAAGGTGTGTGTGTGGCACGAAGAAGTACATTTCTGCGCCGGCACTAAGAAGATGGCATGAGAGTGCCATGTTTCTTTGCATAGAGTGCCCTCCTGTTCTCTCCTCACACAGTGCAGCATTTGCGGCTGCTGCACTGCGTGATAATTTAGTAAATATGGGCCTTGATTCCTTTAACACTAACATAAACAATAAATTACTTCTCCTCCCGTTAGGGTGACCACCCTCATGCAGTCATCCTTGGACTTGTTTATTTTGCCCTCAATCATCAGTTTAATAAAATGCGATGGGTGCCAAAGTCAAACAACCCACCAGTTAGGCAAAGAGCACAAATGAACCTGAGGGCACAAGATATGTGGGCAGAATTGGGGAGGCACCAGCACGAAGGCACATGAAAGTCCATGTGATACGTTTTTAGCCAAGAGGTAAATGATTTCTTCTTCCAGAATGGGAGGCACTCTCAGATGAGCAGAATGAATCTGGATCCCAGAATGCTGCTGTAAAATAATTGTGAGGGAGTGCCTGGAAGAGCCATAGATAAAGGAGCCATCCAGTGAACGATGGCACAGAACCCAACCAAACCTTCTCTCACACATGGACTTTCTTGAATCTTCAGAGTTGGTAGATGTTGACTGTAGGATTATGTGAAGCCAACTGGATAGTTTTCATTTCACTGCATGTCACCCTTAAAAGAAGTCTAGACTCTAGCATGGGCGGCAGCCAGTGGCCTTCAGGACAGATGTGCATGGGTGAGCCCATTCATGCTCCTTACAACCACCCTCTGTCTCTGCTGGAGTGCGTGGACCAGTGCTGACAGTATTCTCTCCTGCAGGGCGCCATCATTCCAAAGCCTCGCTTCTTCCAGCAGACCATCGAGCAGCTCGGTATCGGAACTTTCCGGGACCTGGCTGTAATCCATGAGACTGCACCTGTGTCCGCAGCCCTGGAGATCTTTGTGGACCGCCGCGTGTCGGCCCTGCCCGTCCTCAATGAAGCCGGTGAGTCTAGGGTAGTTTAGCGGAACGGTGGGATCTCTATCCAGGGCATGTGCAGTGCATCATCAGTGATGAAAGAAGTTGTGGGAACTGCATGTAGGTAATGCACAATGAGACAGGAGAAGTAGGAACCCACCTCTCACTCTGCTGTCCCTCAGATAAGTTTTAACCCTCTTGTTATTTGTGAGATGAAATTTAAGGATTACTGTCTCTTGTCTTAAATTAAATTCAGCTTGACCCTTTCTTACCCAGTACGGTTGGCCAATGTTTCTACTCAAAATTCTAGTTCATGTTATGCCTTATTGTCCCACCAGGCTGGGGGTGTTGTAGTTCTCTTTAAGTGCTGTGTTGTTCTCATGCATGTGAAGGGGCACTTGCTGTCTTTTCCACTTAATTCAGTATAGTCCTGCCAGGTATGGTCTGGAGTAGTTATCTCAGGTGGCCTGGCGGTCTCATACAGATGCGGGCTGTACTGCTTGTCTACTCAAACAGATGTGATGCTATGGATTGAATCTGACTGGTTAGTCCTCAGCAATGTGAGGCCTTCTGAGACAGTGTAGGATAAGCTATGATGATGACCTCACTGTCAAGGTGCTTGCCTCCTATGTTCATTGTGGTGCCATGACACAAGCAAGGATTGGGGTGACTGTCCCTATAGGTAAAGGATGGAAATGCATGTCCCCTCAAAAACAATAAAACAATGTTACATAGACAAAGCTGTGCAATAGGAGTTAGTTTACCATATCTCGGAATTACTCAGGGCGGTCGTGTTGATGTGCAGGCTCCTGATTGATGGAGAGCAATGATAATCCTGGCAAAATGCACTGATTTGTGGATCATGAAATGTAGTCACACCAGATGCCTGGCTGGCAAGGAGGCTCATCCGGATGCAGTTAGTCTTAGAGGACAAAGAGTGACATCTACAATGTTCCAAAGCAATATGGCTACCTGGAAGAACAAGGAAAATTAAACTGACTATTTATTGGCTGTTGTTCTGCAACCTTCATTGTACATTTGCTTAGGTACTTAATGTTTGCTAACTCTTCTACTCTCTTAAAGTATACATTCAACACAATAAAATATACACATAATTTAGGCATAATTATTACCAAGTATTTTAAGCTATTTCTTTTGGTGGCCATTCTTAATTACTCTACCCATACATGGTGTTTCCTGACCTCAGTCATCATCATCATCATCTTGATGCTAAATCATGTAAGTTAACTCTTGGTCAGGTACCGTAATGGCATTTTACATTTGGTCATGTACCATAATGTAATTTTACTTTTGGTCATGTACCGTAATGTAATTTTATTCTTGGTCATGTACCGTAATGTAATGTTACTTTTGGTCATGTACCATAATGTAATTTAACTTTTTGGTCATGTACCATAATGTAATTTTACTTTTGGTCATGTACCGTAATGTAATTTTACTTTTGGTCATGAACCATAATGTAATTTTACTCTTGGTCATGTACCGTAATGTAATTTTACTTTTGGTCATGTACCATAATGTAATTTTACTCTTGGTCATGTACCATAATGTAATTTTACCTTTGGTCTTGTACCTAATGTGATTTTACTTTTGGTCATGTACCATAATGTAATTTTACTCTTGGTCATGTACCGTAATGTAATTTTACTTTTGGTCATGTACCGTAATGTAATTTTACTTTTGGTCATGAACCATAATGTAATTTTACTCTTGGTCATGTACCGTAATGTAATTTTACTTTTGGTCATGTACCATAATGTAATTTTACTTTTGGTCATGAACCATAATGTAATTTTACTCTTGGTCATGTACCGTAATGCAATTTTACTCTTGGTCATCTACCGTAATGTAATTTTACTTTTGGTCAAGTACCATAATGTAATTTTACTCTTTGTCATGTACCGTAATGTAATTTTACTTTTGGTCAAGTACCATAATGTAATTTTACTCTTTGATCATGTACCATAATGTAAATTTACCTTTGTTCTTGTACCAAATGTAATTTTAATTTTGGTCATGTACCATAATATAATTTTACTTTTGCTCATGACCCGTAATGTAAGTTTACTTTTGGTCATGTACTGTAATGTAATTTTACTTTTGGTCAAGTACCGTAATGTAATTTTACTTTAGGTCATGTACCGTACAGCATCAGGCAGTCAAGGAAACAATGGAAAAGACCCCTACACATACACACCCATCAAACTACAATACTGCAGCGGTGGGGGACTATGCAAAACACAAGCCTAAATATTTTATCAAGAAACAGCATAAGGTTTGTGAGATCTACAATTAGTATACTACAAATGTGTCTAAAAAGAAAAGGACAACATTCATGAAAGCAAGCTGAGACAGATTTTAGGCAAAGTTATACAAATGTAACATTTTGCAGACTAAAATGTGTTTACCGTAAAAGCTTCTGCGAAAAATGCTACTCATAAAATTAGCACTGTTTAGTAGTAACCAGGTGACTTCGAAAGACCTTTGTTAGCTGCATAGTATAAATATTATTAAAAAGTAAAAACCATTCTGCACCTGAAGCAGACTCTGTTAGTGATGTAATAGGTGAAACATGTTAAGAGTTTCCTTAAAACAAGCTATTTATAAGAACACAGTGCACTGGTCTTGCACTCTTATTAGCTGTCTCTGGTGCAACAGTTTTCCTCATACTTTGCACTTATTTCATATCTCCTTCCAAGGCCATCCTCCCTTTTCACAGTTAATTCATCCTTCTCAGGCTATCTGTAGGAACCCTTCAAGTGTGAGAAAGTGAAGAGGACCAGGTGAGGTCTGTGATAGAACTGCTGACGATAACTCAGGGTGGAGATACATGCTTAGTGCCATCTTTCTTGCATGGGTATGCCCCCACTTTTTATGAATTGCAGATGTACTTTGACTGAGTGTGCCCTGGGCTCCTGCCAACCAGGTACCCAGGGCCTGTGTTCCTTCCCTAAGTACCCTAGGTACAACGGGCATGGTGACCAGAGAAGACACCTAAGGGCTGCAGCACTTATTGTGCCACCCTTAGGGGCCCTGTGCACTGACACCCACACACTGCCTTTGCAGGCTGAGTGTCTAAGTACAGACCTAACAGATAGTGGGCATGGCACACATCCATCCCTGCCACCCTTCAATGTTTTCCCCTTTTACCGAATCGGTATTTACCAATTCGGTAATTGATATTAATTCCTCTGGGCCTCCAGGCCAATAGAAATGAATGGCAATTACCAAATTGGTAAATACCGATTCGGTAAATAACATAATTTTTACAGAATTTTTAGCCACATAGCATTTACCGATTCGTAAATACCGAATCGGTAAAATTCGGTATTTACAAATCGGTAAATACTATTTACCTACATCTAGCCCTAAATCTTTTGATATAAAAACAATTGGTCTAGAGTTCAGTTCTTGAGTGTGAAACCTTTTGCTGACTGAGTGTGTACAACAAATGCTTTACACTGTCCTCTGGTATTGCCTTACTGCTCGACCCAGCTACCACTTTAGAGAGTAAGGTCACACCTGACTTATACCCCTGGGGATTGGGGACCCTATACACACTGTACCTTACTTTGGTGCAGTATATATAGAGCCACTTTCTTAGAACAAGGATTTGAAGCAGTAACCATGTGGATAAATTTATATTTCACATTGCAGAGTACGCTCTTTTTCAAGATTTGGGATATACTAACCTGCTTTGCAGGTTCCGCAGCAATATGTACTATCTGAGAGGAGGCAAGACAGCATTTTGGCCATTAAAATAAATATAATGTTTTCTACTGAATGCATTTACTACCACAAACAGAATCCCACTCTAAAGTAGTAGTTAATAGAGCACCTAAAGTAAAAGGCTTAAAATTATAGTTTCTTCAGAGGGAGACAAAGGAATTTACAGACCTTGCCTTTGACACTAAAATGGTCATTAATTATTTAGTATCTCCACCAGAAACCGCAAGAGTAAATGAACCCTGTTAACTCTGCCCTCAAAAAGGCAAACAGCCCCATGCAATTGCAAAGAGGAGGAAGTCACAGAATGTTTATCCAGTGACTGCAAGAAAGGCCAGCCCTTCAAGCAGGGAGGCCTCTTTGGATGGCTTTGAGGTGGATGGAATGGAGAGTTACATTGTCAAGGGAGCTTGGGAGCTTGGATGCTTTTCTCATCCAATCAGGTAGGAGAACTGCATACAACAAAGAGGCCAAGAGTTGAGATTTCCACCATCGGCTAGTCTGTGCATGAGGGAGTAAGGAGGGGTTGAGGTGACGCTGGCATTCCTAGGTAGTACTTGGATAAGTAGGCATCATGCATGGATCCAGTGACATGGAGGACCTGCCAGATCTGATGCATCTCTTTCCTTCTTCTACAGGCAAAGTGGTGGGACTCTACTCCAGGTTTGACGTCATTGTAAGTATATCAGGATCATCATTGACACTGGTGCAACAATACCATTGGAGACCATAATATACTGTGATAACAGGGGGGAAATGTAGGATAAATCGCCTCCCTTCCTCCATTTTTGCACAAACATCAGCTTGCAAGTTTATAGTATCCTTGATGTAGTTTAAAAAAATTATTTTTATTGGCGTATAAATCAAAAAGAATCTAGGCACAATCATAATGGTGAACAGTATAGAGGCACTTTTCAATATATATCCCGGGAAATATTCACATTTGGCTGCCCCTCGCCTCACCTAAACCACACACTAGGAATGCAGGCCAACACTGACGCCCAATAAGTCGTTAGCACTGGACAGTCCCATATCATATGGTAGAATGTTCCTATTTGTCCACACCTTTTGGGGCTGAGTGGCGCTCCTACTTTACCCATTTTCAGGAGTGTTGTAGCTGCATAATAACTCCTATGAAGGATTGTGAGTTGTATGAGACAGAAGTGCGAGCCTATGGCCACCTCACGCGGGGTAGCCAAGGCCTCGGGCCACTCGTCCTCTACACCACCCAGGTCTCTCTCCCGGGTTCCCCTCAGTCAAATCACAGTCGGGGAGTTGCTTAACAATTTTTGTTAAGCAAGGCAGACCGCCATTTTGGGTAAGCAAGTAGTCATCCACTAATCTGTCCTCAAGAGGGGAGGACTCAGGAAGGATCTCCCCTGATGGATCGCTTTTACAGGGCATGGTGGACTTCCAGGTATCTATAGGTCTCCAAAGGCGCCAAGTGATAATCATTTTGCAGTTCTGAGTAGGGGAGCACCTCGCCATTTTTCCACAAATCTCCCAATCGGGACAGGCCTATAAGATCCTATTTGTCAATACTCCTCTGGAGAGCTTGGGTTCTAAGACAGGGTGTAGCTTGTGTGATCTCCCTCCTCCACCACCCAGCCCATGGCTGCCAGGGCCACATGCCACAGGGAAATAGGAAGGCTGTACAGTGAAAAAGGGGTATACGGGTCGCCCCCCATAGATGGTTCATTGGTAGCCCCCCGGTTGCATGTTTCTCCTGTCCATCCTTTAGGCCGGTTAGTTGTCGGAAGGAGCACCCAGTAACTGACAAAGATTAGCTGGGACGTCCAGTAATATTTTCGAATGTAAGGAAAGGCTATTCACCCATTATACCAACCCCTCATCAATTTCTGGAGCGCCATTCGAGGGGGCCCCAGTCCCCAAAAAGTGTGTGGGTCCGCTATCTTTGACACAGGAATAGGACTGCAGTATTTGGTAGGGCCTGTTTTGAAGTGCGTACATGAATCGTGAAAGGGTCACCATCTTGAAGAGATATGCTCTTCCTAACAATTTATTTATTTATTTTTAAAATTTATAAAGCGCAACGTATGCCCATGGGCGTCTTGGCGCAAGCAGAGAGGCAGAGCCTTCCTGTGTTTCCCGTCTTTCCGTATGCACAGCAACGGGGGTTCAAGGTAATGTGTAGAATGCGTCAGGGTCTCTCATGATAAAGATGCCCAAGAAGCGAAATCCCTCTGCTACCACCCTAGCTCCGACATTCATCAGGGAGAACCAGAGGCTCCCATGAAGAACATATATCAGTGATTTATTCCAATTGATATTGTAGCCTGAATGCTTGCAATAGAGTGCGAATAGGTGCAGGACTTTGTCATGTTTGGCAGAGGGATGGGCTACATAAAGCAGGATGTCATCTGCATAGAGGGAGATTCGGTCCTCCCTGTCTGCAGTCTATCTCAGTCCCCTGACAATGGAGTCACTACGGACACAAGCCGCTAGTGTTTCCAATGTCAGAGTAAAGATCAGGGGGTGGCAATGGACAACCTTCTATGGTGCCCCTTCAAAGGGCACACTGTGCTGACGTGCCCCTGTTCACTGTGTCATGTGCTAGAGGGCCGCGAATACAACCGCCGGATCCAAGAGACAAAGTGGGGACTTAAGCCTATCTTTTATATGACTGCATACAAAAAGGTGAGCAAGGAAACAATTCCTTTTTGTTTAGTTACCCTCACACACCCTAGTGGTGCCATGCTTCATCATCGGGTCACCCCTACACCTATAAGTCGGTTAGAAGGCGGGGCAGGACTCTTGATGAAGCTTTGACTACAGAGCTACCCCTACAGGCCATACGGTCCCCTGAGATACGGTGACTCTCCAAAGTTTGGATGGAGAACTACGCATGACAGACATATCATCTGTCACACATATAAGGAGCAGCTACTCTGACAGGATAGGGACCTCCCTACTCATCCCCCAGGGAGGCCGACCTTTGCCCTGAATAAAGTCCAGAACCTTTATGGACGCATATGGACTGAAACATGTTGGCACTAGGGTTATAAGACCATAATACTCCCATTTGACCCTTCTTTTAAGAATTTTTAATAACCCAGGCAGACCCAAGAATAAAGGGAAACTGGAGATCTGTCTGAGGTGTTTTATCTTTAAGTCCCCCTGGTCTTCAACTACTCCAAAGAGCACTCAACACTGTGGTCGAGCCCACCTCGACTTATAGGCGTCGGGGTGACCCGATGATGATGCATGACACCACTAGGGTATGTGAGGGTAACTAAACAAAAAGGAATTGTTTCCTTGCTCACCTTATGGTGAAGTTACACATCTATCCCTACACTTCATTCTTACATCTTCCCATCAAAGTGCATCTTGATTGACCATCAAATGGTTAGTTGAAGTAAATAGTTTTTCGTGGTTTATTGATTTAACTTGGGAGATGTTACTCCGACTCAGAATCCTCTCAACCCTCCAGGCATTGAAATAACTTTTTCATTAGCCCTGTTGTGTATACATCCATACAAAAAGGGCCATTCCACTGTATCGAATACCAATCACATATCCAAGGACAGCACAAGTGTGTCCTCTCGGACTTTGATCGCTAGTCCCAATACCCCATTCAACTGCGGCAGATTGAGTGCCGTACTTCTACCTACCATAAATCTGGATTGATCGGGAGGAATCAGAGATCTGATCACCCCAAACAATCAAGTGGCTAAAAGCTTTGTGAGTATTTAACTTCCACATTCAGCAGTGATATAGGCCTATAGGAGGCACAGCCATTAGGCGAATTATTCTCCTTAGGGATAGCCACTAAGCTCGCTAGCCTCTGGTCCTGCGGAAGTTGCCCAACATTTCAGCTTTTGAGAAACATGCTCCGGAGAAGTGGGGCAACACGGTCAGCTTTATATTGTAAAGTTCCATTGGAATACCATTAGGGCCCAGTGCCTTGCCCAACGCTAAATTACGTATCGCCACCTCTTCCTCCATGAAGTCCTCTTCCCGGGCCTGTCTATGATCCCAGGAGAGTTCCTGAATGTGAATATCCATGAGGAGTTCACAGGACTAATCAATCATGGCCACTTGTGTTGGGGAGTAGAGTTGAGTGTACTAGTATGCAAACATGTCTGCTATGCCCGGTCGGTCCCCAATCTGATTGCCACCAACATCACGGATCTCCAGGACCCATCGGGATGCTGCCTCTCTCCTGTCTGGCCATGCTAGCAATTTTCTGACCCTGTCTCCGACCTTATATAAGCGATGATGGGAGGCTTGATAATAATTTCTGGTGCAACATGTCTGAATTATTTCTGTTTGAGGGACAGTGCATGATGTGAATGACCCTTGTTGTCTAACACTTGTTGAGATTCCAACTCGCGGATATCAAGTTGTTCCAGTCGGGCTCGCTTTTCTTTTTAATGGCCCCCAATCTGTGCGATGCCCTGAATGCCAAATTTGATAGACTTACAACAACATCCAAGCGGATTTAACTGAGCCCTTGTTTTCCTGGAATTAATAATGTGTGGCTTCTTAGATGGTCTCACGGATATGGGGTATTTTCAGGTACCAGGGGTTGAGTATTTCCCTGCGTCCACCACCACAGCCTTGGAAGCCATAAGTATGCCCACTGGAGAGTAGTCACAGATGCCCCTGGCGAGATGCTATGCCGTACAAATATAAGGAAGATCTTAAGTCACTGTAAGAATGTAGTAAATTTGTGATAAGCTCCCGGGTACCCCAGAGACATGTGTGCATTGTTGTGTTATGAGATGGAAAGTGCACCATGTGTCTGCCAGTCCAAACGCTGACATAAAGTAGTTTAACGGGCAGCGTGTTGCACTCTGGGGTTGTTAGGGCCATCGATCTGTCGCCTCATAGACGGTGTTGTTAAAGTCTCCCCTAGTAATAGGCTACCATCAGGGGCCTGGAGGAGGAGTGCGCCCAAGTACGTGAAAGCCGCGTTGTTAAGCTTGGGAGGGACATAGTAGGAACTGATATTAAGGATCTAGCCCTCCCATTGTCCTGTCAATGCAACATATCTCCCATGTGGATCTGACCAAGTCTTTTGCAAAATAAGGGGGATTGATTTATGCAGGGGAATTCCAACACACATAGCCCCATTGCAAAACCTGCATAAGCAACCATTTTCTATCCCCATCTTTCTAGGGCACGACAGGAGTTGCCCTGAATGTGCATTTCTTGCAATAAAACCATGTCAGGCGA
Organism: Lissotriton vulgaris; assembly: GCF_964263255.1. Classification (NCBI taxonomy): domain Eukaryota; kingdom Metazoa; phylum Chordata; class Amphibia; order Caudata; family Salamandridae; genus Lissotriton; species Lissotriton vulgaris. The sequence goes on along the minus strand of NW_028254425.1, from coordinate 883,507 downwards.
AAAGCGTTTAAGATATTGCAAAACCATTCCATATTTCATTTTGTGTCCTAGGCCATTGTTGTTCCATTATAACACCCTGAAACTGGAAGCAACTATGTCAGCTGTCATGGAGAACCATTAGAAGGAAAGACTGGGAGCATTTGCCGTGGGGACACTTGCAGGGAGCCAAATGGACATAGACATTGCATTGAGCGCCGCCACAATTATCCTCAAGACACTGGAAGTTGGCAGTTGTAGTCTACACTGAGGCTCCCATCTTTGGTGGGGAAGAAAGGGTAAGGAGATGGGACGCAGTAGTGTGGTTTGCTACCTTGGTCATGAAGAGCCGTCAACATTAAACTGAAAACATGCACTAAAAGAAAAACAAAGTGAAAATCCTGAACATCATTACCACACCCTGCCTCCTTGCATGCCAGAACTAAAACTGCCAGCCTCCGCAACTGTGCAGAGTGCCTGTCGCCCCAAAACATATTACAAACCAAAAGAGGCTGTGGGTACCTCCGCCGGGTCACCCCACACACCCCTAGAAAAAAGAAATTGTTATATCACCACAGTTATCATGAACATGAAAGGAGCCCTTGCGCTCCCCACCCCAGGTATTTGTTACCAAAAATATTCAGGAGTCGATGTCCGGTGCTTTATGGCTATTAAGTATTGCTCAGTGCCATCAGGAGAGAGGGATAAGACCCGCCATTCACACCGACCACAGCCAAAGGATTTGTTGGGGGGAGGTGGGGAACCTGAGAGCGTATACCTCGTTGCATTCGTCCCACCGTTCGCCAAACTTCCAGTCACTCCCAGGCCTCCTCCCGGGCTGGTGAAGTACCAGGTCTTACCATCGACCAACACCCTTAGTTTTGCCGGAAAGATCATGGAGTACTTGATATTGTGCTGTCTTAGCTCCTTTTTAACTTCCTATAAGAACCGGCACATCCGTTGTACTCGGAGTGTAAAGTCTGGGAAGAAAGTGATCGTGGCATTGTAGCACTTGACCCGGGGTGCAGCTTGAATGGTCTGTAAGTATGATCGACCCGGTCACAATAGTTGAAAAGGTGAGCAAGAATGGGGCGCGGGGAGCTCTCGGCTTCGGGGAGGTACCCAATACTCTGTACGTCCGTTCCACTGAAAAATATTTAGAAAGGCTGCAGGGTTGCAGATGTTTAAGCACCCCTATTATTCTTACATTGTTATGTCGGGGTCGCTCCTCAAAATCTTCCAGCTTGGCTTCCAAGATCTGTGAGGTCACACTCCGCTCCTTAACTTGGTGCTGCAGAGTCTTAGTCTCTGTTTTCAGGGTGGCAATAGAATCTTCCGCCTCCTTTACCCAGACTCCCATATTTTGGATGTCAGCACACACCAAACCAACGTCTATTGAGACCAAGTCTATTTTGGTTTTAAGTGCAAAGCGTATGCCATGTATCACCACCATTATGTTGGTGAGAGTAGGGCAGTCATCAATTGGGGTAGTTCGGGTTTGAGATGCACGCTGTTCCTCCACCTGCGACGCAGTCATCACATCTTTAGGTTTCGTAAATGTATCCAGCTTTGTTTGATGGGCAATGTGGGGACGCCTGCTGCTGGTCATGTCCAGTGCGTTGCCAGATACTTCTTAACGCCCCAGTCGATCTTGACGGGGTGAGTGGGCGGTTGCTTGCACAGGGAGGAGGCAAGGTACTCACTGCCGCCTGCCATGTAGTAAGGTAAGGCACACCTGCGACCCATCGACTTTCCTGACTCAACCCCTCACCTCCACTACACATATGTCATCCACTAATCACTTCTGGGTTGCTGTCCCATGTATTTTTGTATCTCAGAGAGCTGCTAGTGGCACTAGAATTGGGGGTAACGTGTGGCAGGTGGAGAATGCACTGTAGTGGACCAGGTCCCCTCTGCACCCATGTGGCAGTACGGAATAGGCGACACTCACTGTGATTGAGCTGATGGTCGCACCAGAAAGCTCCGGACGATATCAGCACGGCAAAACCTTTTGTTGCTTTGGGCCGGTATGGGGAGCACTGCCTGCTCCACCGAGTTGCCTCCCACGTCGCTGGATCACGCCCACCTTGTATTCTCTGGGCACAAGTTCATGTGAGGCCGCGGCAGCTGCATCTCAGACAAGCCGCACCCTCAAAATCGGTCAGCCTCCAACCCTGCAGCGCTCCCGTTGCCCCGCACACCTACTAACAGTCAGGGGAGATCTACCGCTCAAGCATTTTCACTGTGGTAGGCGATATTCAAGCGGATGGCAGGGGGTTAGGCGACAGGATCCGTGCTAGTGAACCGCCATCTACATCAGGCGGCTAGCAATGCCCCCTCATTGATGTAGTTTCGAGCTTGTCTATTGAGATTATGACCCTCGTTTTAAGTCGGGCGGACTGAATTCCTGTATGGAAGTTGTGTGGAAAGGGGTGTATTATATGGTGTGGTTGTGTAGTACACTTACCAACCAGCTTAGGTTCAGTAGGCTTTGTCTGTAAAACACTCAGCACAACCCTGGATAGCTGTGCCTGTGACACTGCCCAACAAGGGTTACACAGAGGAACAAGTGTTAAGCATTTAAACAGCACTAAACAAAGGTTAAGCAATTAAACAGCAACCGAACAATTTAAGAAGAAATCGACGCTCAAGAAATCAGACACCTATTGAAAAACATAGACTCTATTTTTATAAGAATTTAGACACTAGAATAAAAAAGATCCACCAGAGGCTTCAGAGATGTAGGTTTTGCAAGCAACAATAAAGCAAAGCAATTTCACTCAACAGTGAACATTCCTTGGCAAAGTCAACAAATTGGACACTTAGAAACTTTTTCAAAGGAAACTTAGGTAACTGTCAACGCGGTTGATTAGAAGTACTTGGGCAACCAGCTTTAGCAGAGGGCTAGTCAGGGGGACCAGCAATGTTGTTAACCAATGAGCTATCAGGTTCCTGATGACTACTTCCTGTGGAGTGTGGCATCTGGGTATCCCAGGATGCACCATTCTTCCCACTCTCAAGATGGTGAGACCCCCTGGCTCAGCACTCAGAGCTCTCTAGCCCACCCCACAGGTGTAGCTAGAGAGTAACGTCATGCCCTGGAAAAATCTGTTTGACACCTGGCTTACCCCTTCCCTGGCCCAAGTGCCAGCCTGTCTGCCTAACCAGTAGAGCTGCCCCTCTCCCAAGTGCTACCCATTTGCCCTTGAAATGCTGCTTCTCCTTTGAAGCTCGCACTTTGGGCTCAACATCCATGTGACTTCTTGCAGAAGGGAGGTAACACCTCTCTCTCATGCAGGCCCCCATTGAGTCATTAGCACGTCTCGCCAGGAGGGCAGGAGGCGGTCTGCAGGACAGAGCCCCATGTACATTAGAAACCAGGCACTGGAAACCTTGGGCAACAAAAGTGGCAACTTCTAAAGTTGTACTTTGCCCACCAGTGACATTAAATTCGATTAAACCATAAAATCAGATTAAATATGCTGATTCTTTTGATATCAAACATCACCAACCTTAGTAGTCCCATTCAAAAGTTAGTAGGGCCGAGATGCCAACCTGTAACTTTGTACTTGCCATTAGGGCTAATAGCCTTTCCGCACTAAAAATGAGGGTTTAAACTGTTGGAGCATGTTAAAGCAGTGGTTCCCAAACTTTTGACTCCTGAGGACCCCCATTGAGTCACCACTGGAAGCCGGGGACCCCCAAGCAATTTGCATGAGTTAAATTTCAAACATTAAAACGGTAATTCTAAAAAAATACACATGTGTGCACATAAAACAAATACTCAAAGTACTAAGGATTTTGGGGCCAGATGGACGACCATTTCATTTAGCGCCTCGCAATTGGCGACACATTGCGAGTGGCAAATTGTGTGTCGCTAAATGAAATGTACAACAGTGTGTTTAACACTGTTTGGGATTCCCAATGGGGTCGCAAATTGCGAGGTTCATTAATATTGATGAGCCTCTCACAATTTACGAGCCCAATTGGAATGCCAGCCCTCCCAGCGATGGTGGTCTGCTGGGCTCTGCAGGCCACCATGTCTCGGACTGCTTTTAAATAAAGCAGTTTTTAAAAAAAAATGCAGCCTGTTTACCATGCATTAAAAAAAAAAAAGAAAATGAAACCTTTTCGTTTCATTTTCTAAGGGCAGGCAGAGGCCCCTAGGACCACTGCCTGACCTTAAAAAATAATTTTTCATGCATTTGCAAAGGGGTATGGGTCCCCTGGGGACCCCTTCCCATTTACGAATGCATTACCATCTACTTGAAGTAGGTGGTAATTGTGACTGTTTTGCGACAGCAAAACATTTGTACATGGTTTTGAGACTCGCTATTTGGAAGGGAATGCCCCTTCCAAATAGCAAGTTGCAAAACCTATTTAGAGAGTCGCAAACAAATTGTGACTCGCTAAATAGGCTATGTACATGGCCAATAGGTTTTTGCATGCTCAAACGGGTTCATGTGGCCCTTAGTATTTTATATTGAAGTAATAGCCCCTCTGTCACATGTATTTCATTTGTTTTATAGCATCTCTCATACCATTGTAGGATGTCAGAGCACTTTAATTCACACACATATAGAGACATTGAATCATACAAATAAATCAGTGTGTATATAAATTGTTTAAAGAGTGCATGGTCTGGAAAAGCACAAACTCAGGATTCAGAACATAACACAGTGGCTAGCATTGACTTTAACATTAAAAATGTATTTCCACCCAAATATATCTTTTTAGCAGCATCAGGATAATGAATAACTGGGACAAAATATAAGTTACTAACTGGTACCATGCAGTTTGCAAGCAGCTCTTTGATGACAGTTTATAGGTCCCTCTGCTAGATTACGATTGTCACTTATGAAGTGCACAGTAACAAAAGAAACTCTGTGACAAAAGCAGTAACCACAAACCTAGGCACATAAAGTACTGCTTTTTAAGATGCATGTTACACGTTCTTTACAGTAGGCACATTAACCCTCTGTGCTACATTAGTTAAATCAAAGCTGCCACTGAACTGAACTTTCCTCACTCTCCAGCAGGTACATTAATCGCTGGCATTCTCTTGACACTTTTATTGTTGCTGGAAAGCTGTTAATTATACAAGAAACGTTTCTGTGCTTTTAAAACTGTTGCCTACGGACCCCCTGGGAATGTGTCACGGACCCCTGGGGGTCCGCGGACCACAGTTTGGGAAACACTGTGTTAAAGTACATGTCCCACTTTTTAACACACAACACTCTGTCTTCGGGCTCGTTAGGCCTACCTTAGGGGGGACTTACATATAATAAAAAGGGTGTTTGGGCTATACCATGACCTTAAATGGCAAAGCTTAGCAAGCAGTTAAAAGCTGCCCTTCCAGTCTGCAGTGACACTGGGAGCCAGGTTATACCTTGTCCCGCTCAGGGTGGCGCAACCAGTGCTGCAGACCCTGGGAGACACTCTAACTTACAGGCCCTGGGTACCCCTGGTACCATGTACTAGGGGCTTACAAGTAAGTTCAGCAATGCCAATTTGGGACAAACCAATTAAACATACACTATTTTATGGGTCAGAACACATGCACTGTGCCCCGTTTAGCAGGGCTCAGGCATTTCAGACACATTACACCAGTACGTAGTAGTGTCAATGGGGCCAAACGAAGGGAGTGAACTTGGAAAAAACCTGTGCCCTGACAGGAGAACGCTCTGCCCCATCACCAATGACCACTTATTTTTACACCCAATTTTCTCCTTTACAGTAGGTGGTAAATGGAAACTTTAATCCTTATGGAATTGGGGGAATTCAGTGTGATTTAATGCCGATAAACTCAAGTCCACATTTATTTGCCATGCCATAAAGTTTAAGACGTAAAAGCATGGTGCTGGTGGTGTTTCATTGCACAGTAGCCGGAATTATGGATGCAAAGTCTGCACCTCCTTGGAACCAAGCAGCTCGTAACGAGGACCTAAATATGCTGAATTTATCCACCAGCACTCCTGCCATAGAGGCCATACCCTGCTATTATCCCAGCAGAGGACAAAGGTCATAAAGCAATACTATGATAACATATCCAACGTATCTATCACATATTGGAGCCCAAAGTGTGTCTGTCGCCATAAAAGGAATCTTGGATACCCATCTTGATAAAACTCATGGTACTGACTGTGGAGGGATGCCGGGATAACATATATACGTGTACATAAGGCTTAAACCTAGATGAGGAGCAACGGAGAACTCTACATTAACTTTTCCTATATATTTACAATTTTCGGATACAGTATATTAAATAATTTACTTAGAAGCATATGGTTGTGACTCCAGTGTCAGGCCTGGGATTAACGCACGCAAACACACATGCGTGCACGCACACACACACACTTCCTCCCCCACTCTCTCTCAACCTACCCCCGACCCCCTCCAAAGGGGATTCAATATAAGAGCTAAATGTGGGTGAGATGGCAAGTGTGAAGCCACTCCTTGGCAGAAGGAGTGCGGAAAGGAATCAAAACAAATTTGCAGAAAATTAATAATATGTGTCTTTCAAACTAGCAATAAAAATACAGGTTAGCCAAAGGAAGCCATCCTTGCAAGAGTACATGTTATTTTGTTTTCTAAAAACCTTGATTTTTGTTCAGCTTAAACTGTTTCAACAAAATATCGAGGTTCTTAAGTGACTCCCTCTCTCCTCTCTCTTTTCTGGAACTTTTCACAGAATTTTTTCTCTATGCACCTCTCCACTGTGTCTCTCACACTTTCTTCTCCTCAACTCTCAAAATGTTCAGTAAGTAGCTTTTTCCAATGTCCCCAGAAATGTCTCTCAATCTCAGTCTCTCTTTCTCACCTTCCTCCCAGCACTTGGCTGCCCAGAAGACCTACAATAACCTGGATATCAGCGTGAAGGAGGCCTTGAGACGCCGGACGCTGTGTTTGGAGGGCGTACTGAAGTGCCACCCCTATGAGACCCTGGAGGTTGTGGTCGATCGCATTACAAAAGAGCAGGTACTGCAAAATCTCAGAAGAACACTGACCCCTATAGAACTGCATCTGATGTATCTGGTGCTGGTGTGCAGGTATAGTAGCCGCGTCCGTGCAATGCTAACTCTTTAACCCACTGGGTTGTCCACACCTCTGAGTCTGGTTACATGCTTTCCTGTCTCATCACCACCCTTTGGTGCCTAGGGTTAAGGACCGGGGAAACCTGCAGAGGGTCAGCTGCAGAGCCACTGGAAAGCCCACCCTTCGGAAGCCTGAACGTCAGATCCTTAGAATTCCTTTTCAGTATCAGTTTTTTTTAAACGAATTTGACCTGAACCGTGTATCAGAGCGCTTTACATAGCACCAGTTGCATTACACGAGGACACATTTATTTTTTGTTAGGCACGGGGAGATTAAGTGGTTTGCCAGATCACAGGGAGCCTCATTTATGAAAAGTGACGCATCGCTGCGTGAAAACAGCGATGCGTCACTTTTCATTGCGCACTCCTTGCGACACCAATGATGGGTCATATTTACAGTATGATGCATCATGGCGCTAAGAGTTACAGATACGTCAGTATTTCTGACGTATCTGTAGGCGGAAAAGTGACGCATCGCTGGAGTGTGTCACAAAAGTGACACAACTCCAGCAATGTGTCCTTTCACATGGGGCAAGCCCCATGTGAAAGGGCCTGGGTCAGTCAATGGCAGCTCTAGGCTCATGATGGCCCTGGGCAGGGAGCGTAGGTAGGATGCCCCGGAAGAGGGGGTCCGGATGGGGCGGAGCGTTGAGGGCAGTGAAGAGGGGGGGTCAGGGTGTTTGGGAGTGTAACAGAGCCGGAGGCCGCAAAATCCCTGTTAAGGGCCGCCGCACAAATATGTATCCATCCTCAGAGGATTAATATATTAAGGATATATATTGGCGTGGTGGCCCCTGGGGTTTGGTGGCCCTGTGCAGGTGCACAGCTTGCACATGCCTAAGGCCGCCCCTATGTCAGTCTTACGCCTGCTGTGAGGCAGGCGTAAGATTTTGATGCATTTGAGTCCTAGAAGTGATGCAGTGAAATCTCATAGATTTCAATGCGTCACTTGCATCAGTACGCCCCCTGCATACATTATACCTGGCGCAGGTGTAATGTGGTGCAGGGGTTTACAAAGTGACGCATCTACCTAGATGCGTCACTTTTTAAATATGGCGCAACAAGGCGCATTTTGTGTACGCCACTAGTGCGTCACAACAAGTGACGCACCGGCGGCGTAAAAGTGACGCAAGGGCTCATAAATGAGGCCCAGGATGTTCAGCGTCATTACCAAGATTCGAAAACAGTTCCCCAGATTCGAGGTTGACCTGTGTGTCCTTGAAAGGATCAGCTGTTGGATCTCTGGAGTGATTGTCTAAATGGCTATTAGAAGGAATCAGGTATTAGATCTGCAGACAGGCTCAACGTTTGGTTCTCTGGAAGTCCTAATTTGTAGGGTACCTGAATATGTTCATTATTCTGAGGCGTGGGATTGATGATTTACTCAATCCCTGGAAGGAGCCCACATTTGAATCTCTGTAAACTGTTAGCTATTAATTACTTTCAAACTTGGGGTTTTTCTTTGAGGCAGAATAAGCTCCATGAATTCTCAAACAGGGGCCACCCTTCTAAATTGCTCTTTCCACCATGACGGTTCATGTATTGGAAGTATGTCGGAGTATCCAAGTACAAGATGTTGCAGAGTTTCTTTCTGTGACGTCAGTTCCTGTTACAAGAGTAACATAAGCCAGTGTTTACGAATGCAAGCTGGACAGCAATACATGCATTCACTGGTTTTTGGCACTCTTAACCTATTGGTATTTATTTTTGTCCTTGTTTTTGTTTCGTTCAGATTGAGACAGAATGAATTAACTAGTACTTTCAGGTGTTAAATAGTCCTGTTTACTTTAATTGAAGGCTGAAGAATACAACCAAACCAGCCAATAGAAAGAAGGTGAGACTACAATGTACCTGTGGGCTGACCGAAGATGTGATTCATAGTGTCTCAAGCCAATGGCTGATGGGTCCGGATCCAATGAGGCCAATGGCTGCAGGCACTTCTTCGAAGACCCTTAGACTATAATGAAATTCAATGTACTGACCCATAGAACTGCAACAAACCCACTTTACTTTCATATGCGTGACTCGACATGCATAAAGGGTTAGAAAGGTTGCAACTGTTCTCAGTATTCATGTTAGGCTAATTTTCGGACGAATGCCAGTAAAAGAGCCCACTTGTGCAAATGTTAAAGCTGGAAGGAAAGGGGCCAGCTAACAGCTTGGATTGTTGTCGAGAGGGCATCGCAATCCACACCCTAAGATGGCGGTCAGTTGTCCACCTCTGTCTCATTAGCCGTCGGGATATGAGGTCTGACGTCACTCTTCGCCTTAAACTGTAGAGAATCCTCTCCGAGGAGGGTGGTGCTGGTACCTGAGCCCTTCAAAAATATGAGTGGCAGCTAAACTGAGCCTTGTGCTCTTCCAGGGGTGGGAGGTGGTTTCATCACACATCTGGGCTGCCTGAAAGACCAGGCTGACAGCAACCTCATGCAGATGTAGTGTGTGTGGAGACCAGCCATAGCAAGGAGGCATGGGCTGTGACATCCGCTGCACATCAATGCCTCACCCCACCCCACTGTGCAGCCGCTGCTGTCGATATGTGACCATGGGCAAGTCATAGCCCTGTCCACACCGCGATCGCAGGCTGTATGCTGTGCTTGGGGAGGAAGGTTGTACGACTCTCTTACAGAATAAAACTCTAGGTATTTTCTACTATGACATTGTTTAACAATTCAGTTGTTTAAATAAAGGTTGAATTCAAGATGAGTGTCTAGTGACACTGTCCACAAAAAACATTTTTTGCCTTTTTAACAATTTTTATGTAAGTCTCAAAGATGTCCACTGATTCCCAGAATCCTCTGCATATGCATGCCATCTTAGTTTCACTTTTACAGCGGCAGCGGGATATCCAGAAACTAAATCCTGAACACGTTTGGCTGTAAAAAGCACTTTTTTTAATCATGTGTCTCCTATATTCGAAGAGCTTTGCGTGTTCCACTCCTTTGCATTTGTTGAGGGCACGCTCTTGAAGTCTGTACCTGGCAGGCACTGATCACGCTCTCACAGTACGTTTGAGAAGGCACTTGTACATCAGGATTCCCTCCCCATGCCAGGTTCCACTGCCAGCACTGTAGGATGATGGAAGCAGGAATTTTCCCATAGAACACATGGGCTTTCACTGTGGTGATGCATTGGATAAAGGAAGCCATTGAGCGTCATTGCCATCCAGCTTTCTGTCCCTCGATTTGGAGAAGAAACTCACTTTCTGGAGTAACAAGAATGGTGCTGTTGACAGAGTGGAGCCAGGAAAAGATTTCCATCTCTCCAGGCAAAATAGAACTGTGCTTGCTAGAGCTCTGCCCGCAAACTCACAGTTTAACAGGCCTTTTGCAGTAAGTTGGTGCTGCCTGTAGGTGGCGATCTAAGACTGGTGTCTTACCTTACTTAATGGAGGTGCCTGCCCGTTGTCGCCTCTTCCCCAGCACACTGAGGGAATAAGCTCACCTTGTTATTATGGACCACAGCGGAACAGTCCATCACTGTAGAGAGTGCTGGGAGGGCCTCCTGAATGGATAATGAAAAGCACAAGAGGACAAAGGGTTTCCCCTTAGTCAGCAACACCAGAGTCAATGAGCTGACCCTTGAAATCACAAATAGTGGAGAGAAGACCAGCACAATGCAGAACGCCCATGATGGGTTAAAAAGAGAAGAAAACATGGACAACAGGAAGCTGGCAGGTCAAGTAGTCACATTAAAAGGATACATGTTAACAACAGTACTATGTGAGTAGAAACAAGAGGTAGTTGTGGTTTCGTTATCGCCCCTCGTTATAGACATGCATTCACCTTGGTGATAGTATAATTAACACAAATCAGTGTGTTTTGTGTGCTGCTACAATTGTTATCTACGACCTAACAAAGGTGTGATTTCATATTGGTCAAAAGGTCCAGTATGGATACAATATAGGAGAATGAAAACGAAAGCACTCAAAACTATGGAAGAAATTATTATAATGTCCAAACAGATGGGAATTGTTTAGAAAAAGAGTTGTTCTTTTTATTGCAGAGTAAAGAAGATCATGTTTTCTTCCTGTACATTGATGTTTCAGATTTTCTTTATTTAGAAATGGTCAACAGCCTACAAGTGTTTCGTCACACAGTGACTTTTTCAAGGCTTAAAATACGTAGGTGGTCACAGATTCATGTAGGTAGACCCAAGTATGTTCAGTAGGTACACACATAAAGTGCCACAAGGAGTGGCACCTCCAAAGAGCTCAAAGACTAAGTAAACAGACCTACACAGAGGTGACGAAGAAGGGGGGACGTTATACGCAGAAGGCTTTCAAGATGTGGTAGGAACCACAAGTTCAAAATTACAATGTAGGTCAAGTGACTCTATGAGTATATGATTAATAGAGAAATTCCATGTCCTGTCGTAAGAGCATCTAGAAACTAAGTATTGTTTAAGACTAAGGGAACAAGTTCTGAAGCAAAGATATGGAGCGTTTTAGAAATTGATGGAGAGCATAGTAAGCTCGAGTCTGTCGGGTCCTCACTAGCCTCTGAGCTCTTTATTTCAGAATTTGTTTCCTTAGTCTGGAACAATACTTAGTTTTTATAGAAAGAGCTTGTTAAGTGTTTATTGCAATTTAAAAAAAAGTTGCCATTTTGTGTTTTGCTATATCCCTTTTTGTTGTGATCAATGATAATGTATATGTTGTCTTTCCTGTAATGATATCCTTTAAAGGTACAAACGTCATCACTTCCAATGATGTCAAATGTGTTAAAGTAGTCTCAACTGAAAATTGTGACAGTAGAGTCTGTTGTATCCTCATTGATCTCACAACTATGCATTGGCTCTAAACTTAGACTGATGCTAGCATTTCTTCCACGGACCCGTCATTCTGATTTGAAAATGGCCGCCATATGCCCCGCCTCAGACAACATCCTACAGTCCACCTTTCTTATATTGTGCTGATTCTCTGATCCTAAATTGCCTGCCATGGCAGACGTGCTATCCTCTGAGCTCAGCCTTGTTCTCGCACTCTCTGGCCCCTATAATCTCTGTCTGTGCCTGTCTATCACCTGACCTAATTCCCATAGGATCATAAACTCGCCCCCAAATACTTTCCTTATGACCCTAGTCTACTTCTATTAGACCATGGGCCTGATTTATCCTATGGGATTTACATTTCGGCGGCTGTGACGGAGTAACCCATCCACCAAGATCTAAACCAGATCCCATGTCTTCTATCCCTAGCTCAGCTTTCCGACTCATATCTGGCACCTACAGTCTTGGTCCCTGACCTTAATTTGCCACCCCCTACCTCCCAGAAATTGCCTTTGTGACATTACGTAGCAGCCACAGCCTTAACTTCAGATCTTGAGCTTGACTCCACCAGATGCCATCATGTCAACCGAGTATCACTCCTCGAGCTCTGCTCCCTCATCCTAATTGGGATGCTCAGCCAGACCCCTTAGGCTACTTCTAACACTTAACGCTCCCCCACCCTCTGTCCACTTTCTCGTACCCCTCCTTCGCCCAGAGAGGATTTGCAGAGTCACAGCCTGTTCAGGAGGCTGGAGCCTGCTGTCTGTTATCATGCAGCTCGACTTCCGATGGCTTGCCAGATAAGAGCCTTGATGCTGGTTTTCTCTACTTGCTCAGTCTCTGAAGTTAGATATTTGTCGGTGTCATCTCCTCTGCTCCTCATCAGTCATTCATCAACTGCCTGGTCATTTTTTTAGTTCCTTGTTCTTTCTCACTTGTATTTCTCTCTTTCTGGTAGGTTCACCGCTTGGTGCTGGTTGATGACGACTACTTCCCTAAGGGAATCGTGTCCCTGTCGGACATCCTTCAAGCCCTGGTCCTATCCCCTGCAGGTATCGATGCCCTAAACTCTTAACCCTGCGATGTCAGCGCCTCCTCGCCGCTTGCACCCTCCTTTCTTCCGCTTCTCTTCAGCCCAGGTAGGCTCATGTGCGCGTTTGCCCCAGCACCAGCAGTGCTCTCCTCCCTTTCCTAGCCTGTGTGGGAAACCCAAACTGACCCCTTGCTCTATCCTGTAGCGCCCCAGAGGAGGCTATTGAAGCACTACTGACCTCTTTGTGTACTGAAGGCTCTTCTCTCCCCCGACTCCTGCATGCTGCTCTCCTGCGTAAACCCCCTGATCCATCCCCACTCTAACCTAGGTTTGGACCCTCTCTAGCTAGAAGCGTACAATGCATTGGGCTTTCTCCAGAGCATAAAATTCCAAAGATCCCAATAGGAGAGGTGTTTTCCCTAAAAAACACATCATAGGTTTCTATGGCCAGGTTCTGTGTTTTCTCTTACCAGAACAGATCCCCTAAACTGAAGCTGCCGATCAAACCTGGGAGGTGGACACCTGTTTTCACATGAGGCTTCCAGTAGGTGGGACCAGCAGAAGGCAAGCATCTATCTGATTATTCCAAATCCCCTTTGAGTTGCCCACCCTCCATGTGGTCACTGGCCAGTCAGTCCCAAACCCTCCATCTAAGGGGTGAGTTTTAGGAGTCAACTGTAGCACACATTCCTTCCTACAACGGCTCAACCCAAAGTGCAAACTTTAGTTAGTTCCATCAAGTTGAGTGACCCTTTCATGTTGCGTGCAATGGTAGCGCATACAAAACCTTAAAGCATGTAAGCCCAGAGCCACGCAAAAAAGAAGGGACTAATTATGTACCAGAAGATGCATATGGGAGTTAATGTGAATAACCCTACTCTGGGGATCTGTACAAATATCCTTTCCTACTTCTATACAAACTAAAGAGCTGCTAAAAAAGCACCAGATGTGAATGACAGACATACTTTTTAATGGTTCCTGAACCAGTCACACATTTATCCTTCTCTGGTTGATAACATGTGAAGCATTCAGTTGGGTGATAAAGGTACTTCTTGCAAGTTCCTAAAGATAGTTGACTTTACAGAGTTCCTTATAACAGCATGCTGCTTGTTATTATCCGTAAACACTTGAGCAGGATCTATTACAGTGCTGGAGTTTAGCAATCCGAATTCCCAATATTAATTTTGCTATGCGAGCAGCATTTACTAGCAGTATATACCCTGCACTCTTTTTGCGCTACAGTAGGAATCAATATATCTTTTACATATTATTTCACCATTGTTTTCCCCTTAGAAATCTCTTGAACTTGTTCTATGACTAATACATAAAAACTGGTGGCAGTGTTTCAACATTTCAGTATGACTTTGTTGGGATGGGAATGTCCCCTGCATGGTATACAGGCGTGTACCCCTGCCCTGAGTGACCCAACTTCATGTTAACCTGGTATTTTGATTTTTACCAGGCCTGTTATCACACTATCCAGGTATGTGTACTGAGGCCTAGGTCTGTCCCAGACAATGCTACGGACCAGAAATGGGACACACCAATCATGCCTTCTTTTAATGACATGAGGCTACTGTCCATGATATGGGTTATTGGCATTAGTGTTGGTGGCAGTTTACTGATTTTTGTGAATGACATGTTCGGAATTTGCACTGTAATGCCTGCATTGTAAAGGTATTGCGGTGTAAACACCGCGATGTAACGTCATATATTAAACTCAGTGCGTTCTATTATGTTGGACATTTAAACAGAACTAAATGCTCATAACAGGGTGTGAAGTGCTTTAATATATCCATATAGCATACCAGGTATGGTATCCCTAATCTTGTGATCTGAGGCCAGTCTGACTAGATAGGTAATGTCTGAAAAAAAATCTGCAGTCATGACGAACGTTATCATTTTTCACCCGTATAATCAGAGTCACTGCCACTCATTCAAAGTTAAAGGTAACACTGGCCCTAATTATTTACGATTATCCTCATATGTAATTCTATAAAGAATAAAAACAATAGTAGGTGTTCAAAAATCATTAAAATCTGTTGTTTGATACTGAAGTATAAAAATTTATGAAGAAATTTTAAATTCGTATCTATATTCAGTCCCAGAGCATATATTGGGACTAGTTGGGAGATCCATACATGCACACCTTTACACTTATTTGCTGGTTAGGTTTCTGGAGAAAATAGCAAAAGCGAACCTATTGTAGGGTATGCATTCCTTTCCCTTTCCTCTGCTGCTCTGCTAAGACATTTGCATATATGTTTCCTGTAATTACTGAAATTTATTTTATGATATTTGTTTCCCAACATTTTCGAGCAGTCAATTTTTATTTTGTGTCAACAGAATAATCTCCAAATCCTCTATTGTATTCCTTTTCTTTGTTTCTGTTTTACAGACATTTAAAGTGGAGCACGGGGACAGTGCCTTATGTTTTATGCACTTTACAATGTGAACTTTGCATCCTGGGAGACAGGAGGTCTAGCTAAGCGAGCTGAAGCCCGAGAGGCTGGTTCCTCAACGCAGGGCCCGTCCGCTGCCCCTGATGCCACCCCAGTTGCAGACATTTCTCTAAACTGCAGTCTAGTCACTGACTAGGTAGTCTGGTTGGGGCCACACTCAAGGAATCCTATCTCGCGAAAGACAGACAAGACAAGGCTGGACGACCATAGCCGGTTACCCGCTGTCCCGCAAAGCGTCTCTCTTCAAGGCAATGACCAGAGCAGCAGTAGAGAGACAACGAGACTGATGATGGAAGCAGTCAACAGGGTGAAAGAAGGAATGAAAACACTGCATAATAAACTTTGCTTCAATTTCATTTATGAGAAACATAACTGGTCCATATCAATTGGCTCATGCATATTAAAGGAAGAGACATCTTGGTGCACAATTGTATGCCATTGGGTCACATTTGAAGTTGTTAGAGACTATCTGGTGGCCCCCCACCCAAGCTGGGGGCACCCAGGGTAGTTGCTTAGTTCTGCCTCTCTAGAACTAGAATTTGAAACTAGAGCTTGCTTTATTAAATTTTTCTCACTAAGCCTGTTTTCCTATGGCATCACAAATGAATCAAGTCACATCAAGGTGATGGTGTAACACTATATCAAGTGTGTGACTGCGCGTGAGCACAAAACACCCCGCGAACCTGCTCACGAATTGAACTACCTCTTAGTGGGAGGTTGGTGTAATCTCTCAAGCCTTCCTTTACACTGTTCCAGCAAAACCGCCTGCTTGTAATGCACTTTTTTTGTGTGCAAAATAAACAACTAAAACAGAACAGAATCTAGATAGACAGACCTACATGTCACTGAAAAACAAAATCACAGCAGTGGTGCCCGAGCCTTCCAAACCATGTTTGCATATTTTGCATACTTTACTTTGCCTGCATGTTTGATTTTTAACAAAAACAACACTGGGAATATTCCAAGCTGAATATTTGACTGTCAAACATAGCCATCAAAATATGTTAACTTAAAATAAAATCATCAGAAAAACACAAAGACTTATTTATGTCGGTAAGTAGTGGCACGATTCATGCCAGGGATGAGTGCCACTATCACATGTAGCAGGGGTGCCTTCATCATGTATGGCAAAGCCTTGCAGTCATCGGTGCGAGAGGTCTTGTTGTCGCGGATGGAATATTGAGGGGTCTTATTATTCTGCATCTCTGTAATCCTGCTGCCATGCATGCCCGATGTCTTGCTGTTCGTTCTTCTTAGGGCCTGGCATGGATGCAAGGGTCTTGTTGTTGGCTATACCAAAGTTCTTGTTGGTACATATGCTACATATCTTGTTATGTAACGTCTTGTTGTCATGCCTGGCAAGGGTTGTGTTGTTATGAATGCAGAGGTGTTTTTAACATGCATTCATGCCTTGTTGTTATGTGTGCCAGGCATTTTGTCATGCATGTCCGAGGCAGAGGTATTGTTGTCATGTATTACAGAGATCTTGCTATCCTGCATGCCATGGGGATTGTTGCCATGCATGCCTTGGTGCCATGTATAGACATTGCAAAAAGATGATGGATTGCTGAAACTTTTCAACCACCCACCCCCAGTCAAGAGATCTGAGTTTAATCCATTGTTCTTTTGCTCACTGCGCCCCTCCACTTTGGACACAGTCATATGCAAATCAGTCTTGACCCTGCTTCTCATGGGAACAGTCCAGACCGAACTGCCAGGCCAGGTCCTCCCTGGACCAGAACAAGCATCCTGGGACAATTTTCGGGGTTTCACCTCTCATCAGCCAGACTAGCTTGAATCCAGTGGCACAATGAGCAAGGAACCCTCATCTGGGCTTACCCTTGGCCACTTAGGGCGAACATAGCAAATACAACAAGATGATGGATGGAGTGCTGAGAATTTTCAACCACTCACCCCCAGTCAAGAGATCTGGGTTGAATCCATCGTTCTGTTGATCACTGCGCCCCTCCACTTTGGACACAGTCATATGCAAATCAGTCTTGACCCTGCTTCTCATGGGAACAGTCCAGACCGAACTGCCAGGCCAGGTCCTCCCTGGACCAGAACAAGCATCCTGGGACAATTTTCGGGGTTTCACCTCTCATCAGCCAGACTAGCTTGAATCCAGTGGCACAATGAGCAAGGAACCCTCATCTGGGCTTACCCTTGGCCACTTAGGGCGAACATAGCAAATACAACAAGATGATGGATGGAGTGCTGAGAATTTTCAACCACTCACCCCCAGTCAAGAGATCTGGGTTGAATCCATCGTTCTGTTGATCATTATGCCACACCAGTTTGGGCAAAGCTATCCACAAATCAGTCTTGGCCCTGCTCCTCACAGCGAGCAAGGGATCCACGTCTGGGCATACCCTTGGCCACTCAGGGTTCGCCGTGCCACAGGGTTCAAGCTGGCTTTGCTGATGAGGGTTGATGCCCGAAACCAGTCCCAGGATGCTTGTTTCTGGTCCAGGAAGGACCTGGCCTGGCAGTTCGGGCTGGACTGTCCCAAGAGGAACAAGGTTTAGAATGATTTGCATATAACTGGGTCCAAACTGGGGTGACATAGTGAGCTGAAGAAGGATGGATTAATCACAGATCTCTTGACTGGCATTCCATCCATCATCTTGTTGGGTTTACTATTATTGCCATGTGTGGCAGAGGTCTTGCTGTCATGCCTGACAGGGGTTTTGTTGTAATAAATGCAGAGGTGGTTTAACATGCATCCATGCATTGTTGATATGTGTTCCAGGCATCTTGTCATGCATGCCAGAGATCTTGTTATCGTGCATGCCATGAGTTTTGTTGTCATGTTTGCTAGATGTCTGCTTTGTTGCCATGCATGGCAGAGGTCTTGTTGTCCTCCTTGGCAGGGGTTCTGTTGTTATTAATGCAGAGGTGTTTTAACATGCATCCCAGAGATCTTGTTGTAATTTATGCCAGGCATCTTGTCATCCTTGACAGAGGTATTCTTGATCTGTATGCCAGGTGTCTTGTCATGCATGCCAGAGGCAAAGGTCTTGTTGTCATGCATGCCAGGGGACTTGTTCTCATGTATTTTGTGAGCCTGGTAGCCATATATGCCAAACCTCTTGTTGCCATGTATGTCAGTGGTATTGTTATTCCGAATACCAGTGGTCTTGTTGTCATGTTAGCCATATTGCAGAGGTGTCATGTATGCAAGAGGTCATGTTATCCTGAATACAAGGGATATTGTTGTCATGAATGGCAGATGTCTTGTCGCATTATATGACAGGGGTCTTGTTGTTATGCATGTCAGGGATCTTTAGTTATGTGTGCTGAGGGTCTTGTTGTCTTGTATGCGAGTGGGCTTACCGTCATATGCCAGAGGTCTTTTTGTCATGTATAAATTACGGACTTGTACCGTGCACAGCTACCCGAAGGCATCCCGGCGCCTTTGCCTGGGGTCCTGTCATCTATGCCAGATGGATTGCCATGTTTTCCAGAGGTATTATTGTCATGTGTGCAAGAGGTCTTGCTGGTACATATGCTAAGTATCTTGTTGTCATGCAAGTCAGAAACCTTGTTGTCAGATAGACCAGAAGCCTTGTTGTCAATAATGCAAAGGTATTGCTGTCTTGTATGCCACATGCCTTGTTATCATGTAGGACAGAGGTTTTGTTGTCATATATGCCAGGACTCAGAGTTCATGTTCTAATGTACTTCAAGACCTCTGGAATAAAAGACTACAAGACCAGTAGCCTTTTATTCCAGAGGTCTTGTGGTCATCTAGGCCTTATATGCTAAGGATGGGGTCATAGTACGTGTAAGTATGCCTGGGTAGTGGGCTTCATGTTTCTGCAAGACAGTGGGAATCTGGTGTTCCTGCGGCACTGGGTGGAGGCCTTGCACCCCATTTCAGGATCTCTGGAAAGAAGATACCCAAAGAGGTCACCAAAATGGGTTTTGTATACTCCACAAGAAAGTCTGCTATTTCCCTGTAAAAATAAAAACACCACCTCACTGGTATGCGCAACAGGTTTAACTCCAGAACAGAAACAGCACACATTGCCGCCACGGACAACATCCTCATGATCCTTGACAGAGGAGATACAGCAGCCTTTATTGTCTTGGACCTCGACCCAACTCACTGACAACATCCTCATGATCCTTGACAGAGGAGACACAGCAGCCTTTATTGTCTTGGACCTCGACCCAACTCACTGACAACATCCTCATGATCCTTGACAGAGGAGACACAGCAGCCATCATTCTCCTGGACCTCTCTACAGTACTTTACACCCCCTCCTTATCGGGTGCCTGCATGAGGTTTGCATCCAAGGACCCGCTAGCCACTGGATCTGTTCCTTCTTAATACATAGAGGTCAAAAGGTCAGCTCGCAAACTCAGCTGCAGAGGGCCTAAAGTCTACACCCTCTTCAAAGCATACATGATCATCCACACACACATCAACGTTTTCTTCTACTCCGACTACACACAACTAGCACTCTCTCTCTAGGACAAGACCCTAATACAGAAACAATTCACTGCCTGCGTGAGAGAAGCCACTAACTGGATGAAAGTACTGATCTTCAGCAAGAACACCTCACCATGGGACTACAGCTCAGCTGGTAGGTTGGCCAAACTCAGGCCCACACTCAGCACCCAGACAGGAACCTCATAATAATCATCGACAGCAAACTGGAGATGACCACACAATCAACTGCATCATTGCATCCTACTTCCAGACCTGGATGCTGATGAAGACCTTCAAATGGTTCCCAAGCAACAGTATAAAGAACTGTCACTCACGCTCAAGTCACCAGCAAGTTGGACTGCGGGAACACCCTCTACACCAAGTAACTCACTAGAAGACGACAAACCATCCAGAACTCTGCAGCCAGGCTCATCCTCATCCTCCCACATAGAACTCACATCACACCACACTTAAGGGAGCTCCACTGGCTTCCCCTACATAAACATACTCATTTCAAACTCCTCACACACATTCAAGGCATTACACAACTTAGGCCCCACCTATCTGCACAGTCGTATCTCCTTCCATCAACCACCCAGATACCTCCTCAAGCACACATCTCATGCAAAAACAGAACCAGATCAGGAGGACGAGCATTCTCTTACATCGCTCTTGAAGTTTGGACCAGGCTCCCATTTCACACCAGAGCCTCCTCCTCTCTTCTTGAATTCCGCTGAAGACCTGACTTCTCAATTAACCAGCCCACCATAGACAGGGCTAGGCACACACAACTGCTCGGCACCAGGACACCCTCGCCGGTGATAGAACGCTTGGCAAATACACACAACAACAGCCTTCAATAGGAATAGGAACAATGGGAAGGAAGTTCAAAAATGGCACAGTCTGAGTAGCAGGCAGCTTCCACGCAAAAACAGATACTCAGGACAGTGTGTGGAACCCTAACATGCGATTAATGCCAACATAGCCAACAAGCACTAAACAATAAGCAAGGCAATTGCCCAGTAAACATCCCAGACCTTCCCCTCCCCTAAGTTGGAGCAGATAATGCTAAAATCTATACATTTTGGTGGTACATTTACAAACGTTTTCTCACCACAAGTGAATGGAAGCAGGAACACATGGTAATTCAGAAACCTACAGATGGTGCTAACGAGTAAGTGCCAAGGTCTTTTCGTGGGAAGAATGTGAGAATGTCTTGGGAAGGACATACATGTGTCACCAGCAGAGCTGAGTTCACCACTTTCTAAACTCCTCACTTCCATGTGCCAACTTTAGAACCAGGCTACGCTTGCAAGAAAGGCTTATCTACAATGTCCAGTGCACATACAACACAGGATAACAAAATGGAAACTAACTTAAAATGTGTGAACGGGTGCCATAATGCTAGGGGCTTAGTGGGCTTTAAGCAGGTACACACACGGAATCGCAAATGATTAATAAAATATAGTAGAACATGTTATGGCACAAAGGCAGATTTGCATTTTTGTAATAATAATAATACACACCGGCCCTCAAATCTCTGCACTGGCTTCCGGTCCGCCAGCGAGTGGAGTTTAAGGCCATGTGCATCACGCACAAACTCATCAATGGGGTTGGTCCTGCCACCCTCAAAGATATGATTACACCCTATAAAGCCCACAGAAACCTTCGCTCGGACAACGAACATCTGGCCATAGTCCCAAGATTCAAGAAGTCGCGTACCGGTGGACGCCGCTTCTCGGTTAAGGCCTCCTCCACATGGAACGCCCTTCCTCGCCTGCTGCGTCTGGAACCTAGCCACGCACTTTTCCGCAGAAAGCTCAAAACCCTCCTCTTCCCCAAATAGTTCAGGGTTTTTCGCCTGTCCTGGATTTTACAGTCTTATAGCGCGGGGATGCCCTCGGGTCACCAGGCGCTCTACAAATCTCAAAATAATAATAAGTAGGCAATCACTACAGCATACATGTCAGTGAATTCATGTTTTCAAGGTAAACTTTGAGAAACCAGTTTTCGCCTCAATAGGAACAGAAACATTTTGGGAGATCTAGGACTAATTAAGAAAAATAGTATATCTGTATCAACACGGCTAAATATCCCTGTGGATAGGCACCACCAGAAATGTGGAATCTGTTCCTCTGACCATGCAATAACTGGCAAAGAATTCTATATATCAGAGCCTTTCGGGTGCATAGGTGCCTTTTGATGTCGGGTTTCGTCATGGTTTTCCATGGAGAGCTGCAAAGAAGTTCTGCAGGCGACCAGGGGAAAAGTGTCGGGGTGGATCCAAGGGTGGATCGACAATGTTAAGAACCTGAAATCAGAGGGGACAGAGTCTGGGTCACTAGCCAGTGACCAGGAAGGAACCAGGAAGAAACCAGGCCATGTTGCGTGCTTTAAGGTGAAGAAGGTGAGTTTGTCTCTTCAACCACGATCTCCAGGAGGCATTGTCGATAACCAGGAGCTGGATACGAGCTGTCCCACGATGGATCTAGTTGACTGCGGAGTCGGTTTCTGGATTGGACCCAGCAAGCCTTGGTAAATGCAACCCATGCAGGATGTTGAGATTGGCTCTGTTGCAGACCAGCAGGGTCTGTGGCGCGTTTCCTTTGAAGGGAACCTGGAGCAAGCTTGGAGCAACCAGGAAAGCAGTTTAGTTTAAAAAGAAAATCTTCAGGGGGCTCACTAGCCAACGGGTAAGGAACCGGGAAGACACATCGAGCTGAAATGCAAGAGCAGGCCCCACATGGCACTCATGGAGTGTGGAGGGCTGAGCTTCGGTGCAAATGGCGCTCGGGTCTGGGGCTTCTCGTACCCCAATGCACAACTGCGAGGGTACCTCAGTCGTGGAGCAGTTAGCAAAATGCAGGATGTCCAGGATGTCCGGTCCCACGTCTCTCATGTCCGCCACGGGTCTCAGCTTTGCTGTGGATGTGGGTCTGAGTTGGAGAAGTCTGAGAGTCCAGTTCCTGTGTCGCTGAGTCTTCAGGTTCCGACAGTAGTGTCGACAAAGCAGACCGGCAGGCAAGTTACTGGTGGTGCCTGTTTGCACAGGGTGGTCACTCCTTGACCACAAGGGAGATGTCTTCCCTCTTCTAGTTAGAATAGAATGTCGAAGGTCCAAGAGTTCTGTATCAAAGTTTCTTTCCAGGATAATCTAAAGTCCTGGGGACACAGCTCCTATCTTTATACTGATTTTAGGGCTGGATTACCTGCTAGGTGCCTCCTATGGGTGGACCTGGGAAGGGGGTGGTTACACCCCTTTCCCTTTGTCCAGTTTTGCGCCAGAGCGGGGCTGGAGTGCCCCAGCAACTGGTTTCAACCGGGCTATGCATGGAGCACCTTGTGTGCCCCAGGCACTGTCTCAAAAAGCATCTGCTGGTGCAGCCCTCTCTGTCCCAATACACATCTACCTGTCTGGGGAGGTGCTGGCACCTCCCTGGACAGGAAACCTGTTGTCCAGGCCTCCCCTGCCGGAGTTTCCCCCAGGGGCAGGAGGTCAGACTTGTGTCTGTGGCAGCAGCATCCATTTTGTGATGCTGGGGCTCTGTTTAACTTTAATCGGGTAAAGCAGGAACATACATGTCTTTTCCCTCTAGAAGGGTGCAATGCTACCCCCGCCGCCAGAATTGGTGGGAGGGGGGGTAGTATTCCAAAGTGTTTGACACCTTACACAACATATTTTGATAAAGCCAAAGCAAAGTTAGCATTAACCACGAGGAATATAATGCACTTAAGAGTATATGGTATGGCTATATCATAGAACAGCTATAAGGAGATGGTTCCGAAAGCTGCAGAGGGGCTCAGCTCATGCTAGCGCATCCTCTCACATAAAACCAAGCACTCTGCCTCCAGGATTGTCGAGACCTACCATAGGAGTGACTTATAGGTGTATATGTGTTTATATGTAAAGGTAGATATAGGTATACTATATCTAAGTAAGGGGTGATTACACCACCTTACCCAAGCTGAGTGATCAGCCTGTGGTGTCAGTTTGGAGGGCCAGCCAGGGGTAGCATAATACATGCTGCAGCCCCTGGTAGGCCTTGGATGCACCTATGCCCTGGGTACCTATGGTACACTATACAGGGGCTCACAGAGGTGACCCAATTCGCAATTAGGTATGTACCTAAAGTACATGGTATCAATTTAGAGAGAGAACAGTTGGGCTCTGGGACTGATTAGCAGGCCCACAGCCACATTAAAGTTGAAAAACCAGAGAATCACAGCAAAAAGTGGGGGAGAAAATAGGAAGCAGACCCTACTCTCCTACACAACCCCTCCCCAAACGCAGGGACATTAAACTAACCTGGACCAGTTGAGTCTTCATGTTCTAAGTGGAAATATCTGGAGAGTCCATCTGCATTGGCAAGGTCAGTCCCAGGTCTATGTTCCACTGTAAAGTCCATCCCCTGTAGGGAAATGGATCACCTAAGCAGTTTGGGATTTTCCCCTTCATCTGATTTAGCCACAAGAGGGGCTTATGGTCTGTCTGAACTGTGAAGTGAGTACCAAACAAGTATGGCCTCAGCTTCTTCAGTGCCCAAGCCACAGCAAAGGCCTCCCTCTCAATAGCTGACCAACATTTCTCTCTAGGGGTCAGCCTTCTGCTAATAAAAGCTACTGGCTGGCCTTGACCATCTTTATTCAGTTGTGAAAGAATAGCACCTACACCCAACTCAGAAGCATCTCTTTGAACAATGAATATTTTGGAGTAGTCTGGACTTTGCAGAATAGGAGCAGTGCACATGGCCTGCTTCAGGTCATCAAATGCCTTTTGACAGCTTACTGTCCACTGAACTTTCTTTAGCATTTTCTTGGAAGTTAAGTCATTAAGGGGTGTCACAATGGAACCATATTCCTTGACAAATTTCCTGTAGTACCCAGTCAGGCCCAAGAAAGCTCTGACCTGTGTCTGGGTGGTGGAAGCAGTCCATTCCTTTATGGTCTGGAACTTGCTCTCCAAGGGTTGAACGTGACCCCCACCTACAGGTGGCCCAGGTATACAACCTTGCTCTGTCCTATCTGGCACTTGGTAGCCTTGATAGTTAGGCCTGCCTTTTGCAGGGCCTCCAAAACATTCTTCAGGTGGATCAGGTGATCTTCCCAAGTGGAGCTAAAGACAGCAATATCGTCTAGATAAGCTGCCCAGTAGTCATCCAGACCGGAGAGGACTTGGTTCACCAACTTTTGGAATGTGGCAGGTGCATTCTTCAGACCAAAGGGCAATATTTAAATTGAGAATGACCTCCTGAGGTTGAAAATGCTGTTTTGGCTTTTGCATCATCAGCTAGTCTGATCTGCCAGTAGCCTGCTGTCAAGTCAAATGTACTCAAAAACGTGGCAGAAGCCAATCTGTCAATGAGCCCATCTGCTCTTGGTATTGGGTGGGCATCTGTCCTAGTGACAGCATTGAGGCCTCTGTAATTCACGCAAAACCTCATCTATCTCTTACCCTTTTGGGTGTGAGTTTTAGGCACCAGGTCTACTAGACTAGCCCAAGGGCTCTATGAGGGCTCAATGACTCCCAACTCCAACATCTTTTGGACATCTGTCCTGATACAGCCCCTGACATGATCAGGTTGCTTGTAAATCTTACTTTCCTCAGTGTCCACTTCATGAGTGCACCAGGGAGTCTGACTTAGAGTCAGAGAAAACATATGTCTGTAGGACTGTAGAACCTGTCTGCAGTCCTGCTGCTGTTGGTCAGTGAGGCTGCCTGCTAAGGCTACACCATCAACTGAACCATCATAAGGGTTCCGAGAAAGCAGGTCTAGGAGAGGGTCACTCTCCTCCTCCTGTCCCTCATCTGTAGCCCTGAGCAAGCCCATGTCTGCCCTGTCCACATATGGTTTCAATCTGTTGACATGAAGCACCCTGTGGGGGCTCCTGCGAGTTCCAAGATCAACCAAATAGGTTACCTCTCCCTTCTGTTCAACAGTAGTGTGGGGTCTAGACCATTTGTATTGGAGTGCTGCTGGGGCCACTGGCTCCAACGCCCACACTTTCTGCCCTGGCTGGTAAACAGTCAGAACAGCCTTTTGGTCATGCCAGGCTTTTTGGAGTTCCTGGTTAGCCTCAAGATTTTTGGATGCCTTTTTCATATACTCAGCCATCTTGGAGCGGAGACCAAGTACATAATCCACAAGGTCCTGCTTTGGAGCTTTGAGAGGTAACTCCCATCCTTCCTTCACCAGACAAAGGGGTCCTCTTACGGGGTGCCCAAACAGAAGTTCAAAAGGGTTGTAGGCAACCCCCTTCTGTAAAACCTCTCTGTAAGCAAACAAAAGGCAGGGCAGTAGGATGTCCCATCTTCGCCTAAGCTTTTCAGGTAAACCCTTAATCGCGCCCTTTAAGGTCTTGTTGAATCTCTCCACCAGACCATTGCACTGTGGGTGATAGGTTGTGGTGAACTTGTAGTTCACTCCACACTCCTTCCACATAGCAGTCAAATATCTAGACATAAAGTTTGCACCTCTGTCTTAGACAACCTCCTTTGGAAAACCCACTCGTGAGAAAACTCCCAGGAGGGCTCTTGCCACAACATGTGCTGTTGTGGTCCTTAGGGGAATTACTTCTGGGTATCTGGTGGCATGATCCACTACCACCAGAATAAACCTGTGCCCAGATGCTGTTTGGGGATCCATTGGTCCAACAATGTCTATCCAAACTCTTTCAAAGGGAACCCCCACCACAGGTAGTGGTATTAGGGGGGCCTTTGTGGTGCCACCTGATTTGCCACTGGCTTGGCAGGTGACACTGGAGCGACAAAACTCCTTGGTGTCTTCTGACATGTGGGGCCAGTGAAAGTGAGGGACAAGCCTGTCCCAAGTCTTGTTCTGGCCAAGATGTCCTGCAAGGGGAATATCATGGGCTAATGTAAGAAGGAAGCCCCTGAATGCCAAAGGTATGACCAACCTCCTGGAAGCACCAGGCTTGGGGTCTCTAGCCTCTGAATACAGGAGACCTACATCCCAATACACTCTATGTGTTCCATTAACATTCCCACCAGCCTCAGCAGCAGCTTGCTGTCTGAGGGGATCAAGAGAAGGGCAGTCTAACTGTGCCTGCCTCAGATCTTCCCTTGAAGGTCTCCCTGTCCCAAGAAACTCAACCTAATCAGGCTCAAGCTCTTCTAGGACAGTTCCTTCTTGGGTCTCACAATCAGCTTCCTTGGAAGGCTGATCCTCACTCTGAGACAAGGGGGAAGGCACTGCCTTAACCCTACTGCAACTGGTCCATTATTTCAGGATCCAGGGCCTGTTCAGTGTTGCAATTTTTGACCTGTGACCTGGTCACAGCAAGGACATGTGCTGATATAAAGATTCTAGGTCATTGCCAAGCAAACATTCTACAGGGAGGACTGAACTAACAACAACCCTTTTGAGGCCAATTACCCCTCCCCAGGAAAAATTAACAATTGCCATACTATGGGTGGTAGTGACATTGCTTGCATTGGTCACTAGGTAATTGTCACCTAGTATTATCTGTCCAGGGTCCACAAAGTTGGGAGTCACCATTGTGACACTAGCACATGTGTCCCTGTAGGCCTGAGCCACTTTGTTATTATTTAAGGGAGTCTGTCTGTACTTGCCCAAGTTACTGGGACTCACAGTAGAGGACATAGCCATGTCCACATCACAGACAAGAACCTCTTGAGTTGGTATTCTGACTAGGCCAGAATCCACCTCAGTTCCCAGGGTTAACCCTACTACACCCTTCTGTTGAGAACCACCACTATTAGCTGTACTAGGGGGAACAGTTGCCTTAGGGGCGGCCTCCTTATTGGTGCATTCACTGGTCCAGTGAGTATTTACCTTACATAATTTGCACCATGGTTTCTGAGGACCTTCTTTCTATTTTGCAGGTTGGGAACCCCCCCCCATTAGAAGCTTTTTGGGGACCTTGAGAATAATTCTGGTCTTTTGCTTTCTCCCCACCCTTTTGGTCTTGCTTCTTCTGATCACCACCTTGGTGCTGTACCTTCTGCTTCACCCTGGTTCTGACCCATTTTTCTGCCTTCTTTCTCAATTCTTGGGGAGAGATTAGATCAGAGGTAACCAGGCGCTGATGCAATAACTGGTTCTGAGAGTTGTTAAGAATTTTTCTCTCACAATCAAATTATACAATCCTTTCTAGGCATTAACTTTACTGCCCAGCAACCAGCCTTCCAGAGCCTTAGTAGCACAATATACAAAGTCAGTCCAGTCCTGAGTCTGTGTCTTCTGGGTATTTCTGAACAGCAACCTGGCTGTACTGCTCAGTGGTTAAGCCAAACCCATCTATCAGAGCACTCTTCAGGACATAGTAATTGTCAGCATCCTGTTCACTTACTGCCAGGAGCTTATCTCTGCCTTTATCTGAAAAGGAGAGCCACAAGATTGCTGCCCACTGACTTTGGGGTACCTGCTGTACTTTGCAAGCCCTCTCCAAAGCAGTTATCCATTTGTGGATGTCGTCCCCAATCTGATAGGGAGGGACAATCTTGTTCAGGTTTCTATGGTCATGAGACCCTTCCCTACCTATAGGGATATTGCTGCCACCAGTGGGCTCTAACCCACTTAACCGTTTCTCTCTTTCAAGAGCTAGGGTCTATTTTTCAAGGCTAACTTCTTGCCTCTTGATCCCAAGATTGACTTCCTTCATCCTAGCTTTGTGCTCTCTACTCTGAGGGGGATGCCATCCTTCTCACAGCAGAGGCACTGGACCCTACTGAGGAATCAGAATGACCAGAACCACTGGACAGTGATCTGTTCCTTCTGTTTCCACGGTTAGGTCTACTTGGAAGGGTAGGAGGGGGCCTACCATAGCCCTCTCCACCTCCAGATAGTCCTGTATTGCCCAGGTCAGGTTAATCTACTGCATCCTGGTCATCATCCTCATCAGAGACCAATGGATCTTCTCCAGTTGGATTTTCCTCTGTTGATGGATGGCCCCCCTCTCCACTACCATGGTTACCTGGGTCTGATGCATTCTCTACATCATGAGCCACTAAGAGATCTAACAGGTGGTTAAAGGTTGGACTCTGTCCTTGTCACAACGTTCTGACTGCACACAGGCTTCTAAGTTCATTAAAAGTGAATGAGTCATACTTAGAAGGCACCCTCTGGGTGTCTTCTTGAAGAGGTCCACTAGGGCCTGCTTCCACTGACATTTTCCAGTGAGGCTTGGTGTGTGCACCTACCTACACTAAATGGTTTTTTACTAGAACCTCTCTAGGAGTTGTAGTCAGGGTGTGCTAGGCCCTTACCACCTACAACTGCTAAGTTCAGTAGAACTTATGTATTATAAGAACTTGATTTATGTGTACCTACAGGTACCTTAATGTGATCTTTCAAATGATATCTCAAGATTATATGGTAAAACAACAGCAAGCTCTTATCCCATCCGCTGCACACCAATGTGAGAAGTTAGCCTGGCATATGATGTCCGCTATTCTAGTGGGCACCTTGCACCAGTCAAATCGACCCTTATTGATGGTGGTTGTAAAGTCAACCTTATAGACAAGCTAACCTAGTGGTAGCATGGACCAGCAGTCATAGGCAAAGACTTCAGAGAGCATGTGAAGCCAGCTGTTTTACCAATTATAATCCCTTGAATACCAAATGAAAGGATACCACACAAGGTAAATATCAAATATATATGTATTTATTCTAAACACAACCCCTCTGCACTCTTTATGATTTCAGAGATCGAAGTACATCACAAGTTACTCAATTAGCATACGATAAGTTGCACAAATACAGTTATTCCCTAAGGGCCTCACAAATTATATACTAAAGAAGTGGTATAAGAACCACTACAGAAATAGTGAGTAGGCCTAGGGCCTAGGGAATCGCTGGGGCTACACTAAACAACCAAAGGTTAGGAAGTAGGAGGCCCAAGGGAGACGCGTGCAGTGTCTAAACAACACAGTCACGAGTTACCATTGACTTATAATGGAGAACGAAGAAGTTACAAAGTTACTGTATAAGGACCCTTCCAGATGGACTATGATAAAACCCCTTTAAACTAGGACACTTTGAGAGTCAAGACCCACGGGAGCACCGGAGTACTCGTGTTACCTCACCCAGGGAAGCCGGTGCATAGGTGCCTTTTGGTGTCGGGTTTCGTCGTCATTTTCTATGGAGAGCTGCAAAGAAGTGCTGCATGCGACCAGAGGAAAAGTGTCCGGGTGGATCCAAGGGTGTATTGAAGATGTGAAGAACCTGAAAGCAGAGGGGACAGAGACTGGGTCACTAGCCAGTGACTAGGAAGGAACCAGGAAGGAACCAGGCGATGTCGTGTGCTTGAAAGTGAAGAAGGTGAGTTTGTCTCTTCAGCCACGAAGTCTAGGAGGCATGGACGATGACCAGGAGCTGGATATGAGCTGTCCCACAATGGATCTAGTTGACTGCGGAGCCCTTCTCCTATTAAGGTAAGTTGGAGCAAGCTTGGATGAACCAGGAAAGCAGTTTAGTTTAAAAAGAAAGGCCTCAGGGGGCTCACAAGCCTACGGGCAAGGAACCGGGAAGACTTGTTGAGCTGCAATGCAAGAGCAGGCTCCAATCGGCACTCGTGGAGTTTGGAGGGCTGAGCTTCGGTGCAAATGGCGCTTGGTTCTGGTGCTTCTTGTACCCCAATGCAGAACTGCAAGGGTACCTTGGTCGTGGAGCAGTTAACAAAATGCAGGATGTCCAGGGTGTCCAGTCCCACGTCTCTCGTGTCCGCCACGGGTCTCAGCTTTGCTGTGGATGTGGGTCAGAGTTGGAGAAGTCTGAGAGTCCAGTTCCCGTGTCGCTGAGTATTCGGGTTCCGGCGGGAGCGTCGACAAAGCAGACCAGCAAGTTACTGGTGGTGCCTGTTTGCACAGGGGGGTCACTTCTTAACCACAAGGGAGATGTCTTCCATCTTCTAGTCAGAATAGAATGTCGAAGGTCCAAGAGTTCTGTATCAAAGTTTTTTTCCAGGATAATCTAAAGTCCTGGGTACACAGCTCCTATCTTTATACTGATTTTAGGGGCTGGATTACCTGCTAGGTCCCTCCTATGGGTGGACCTGGGAAAGGGGTGGTTACACCCCTTTCCCTTTGTCCAGTTTCGTGCCAGAGCGAGGCTGGAGTGCCCCAGCAACTGCTTTGAACTGGGCTATGGGGAAACACCTTTCACTAAGCAACTTTTACAACGCACTACCATTACAACGAAACTTTTACAATGCAACATCCATTACATCGCATGCCATTACAACGCAACCATTACAACGCATGACACTACAACGCATACCACTACAATGCATGTCATTACAACGTACAACGCATACCATCACAACGCATAGTACCCTTACACTATCCAACACTTACCCTACTGTTGCACCCCCTGGAGTTAGAATAGTAATTTTTACCCCTACACTATCCAACACTTACCCTACTGTTGCACCCCCTGGAGTTAGAATAGTAATTTTTACCCCTACACTATCCAACACTTACCCTACTGTTGCACCCCCTGGAGTTAGAATAGTAATTTTTACCCTTACGCTATCCAACACTTACCATACATGCAATCCCATCCATATGCTATTCGTGCCCTTATCCATAAGGCAAGAATAACCTCCAGTTTGCCAGACCAGCAACACGCTTGCATGCATTGCAAACACATACACTCACACACAAATGCATACTCACACACACACACATGACACACTCTCTCACTCATTCTCACTACATCTCTTGCACTCTTTCGTACCTTTGTACTCTGTCATACTCACACACAGACACGCTGCCACTCACACTTTCATTAATCAATTTCCTTTTATTGTGTTAGAAAGGCTTGCCCTGTTGCTCCTGCTATACCTGTCTTGCCTTTTAGTGAAGCTTAATAAAAACGTATTCTCTATACTCTATTAAAAAATAATAATATATTGCCTTGTCAATGTTTTTTACAGGTATGATTTGAATGAAAAATGCTCTTCCTTAAAATAGCTGTACGGAGCTTATATTTGTTTCACATGTGGCTCAAGCAATTACAGTATTGGAAATTAACAAGTCCACTTTATACCATGTAATATTACAGCCTCCAACTGATCTTTCGGCAACCATGGTTTATATCGAGTAACACTTTTTTGGCATTTTTAAGACCTAACTTACAATGTAAAAAAAAAAACATTTCCCAGAATAAAGAATTTTTGTGAATGAAAAGTCTTAAATAGCTGAAGGTGTCACATGATCCTCAATCCAGCACCATACCCCAAAGCCTCAGCCCTAGCCTCCCCTCTTGCACAGGCCCCGTGGTGCAGATGGGATCAAGTAGGCATCTATTACTACGGAAAGAGCAGATATTCTGTGGGAGCCTTTGTAAAAGTATGTGTATATTCATGAGAGTTGTGTAATTTGTATATGCGCAGTGTAAGTGGTGTGCTCATGTAAGTGCTGGGTGATGGTGCATAGTGTAAGTGAAAAATAGGGAGAAAAATGTGCTGATGTGATTGTTGGGTGAGCTGCATGGACGCAATGTGAGAGGAGGGTCCATGTGAGTGTCCGGTGAGAAGAGTACATGCAGAGTGAGAGGGGTGAGTGCAGGGTGGTGTGAGTGGTGTAAATGCACAGTCAGTGGTGTGCCTGTGTGTGAGTGCAGGCTGAGCCTCTGTGTGAGTACACGGTGAGAGGAGAGAGTGCAGAGTGAGTGGTGTGACTCAAGGGTGAGTGATGTGCTTGTTTTCATGGTGTGAGTGAGTACAGGGTGAGTGGTGTGTCTAGGTGAGTGAAGGGTGAGCTATGTGTGATGGAAGTGCCTAAGTGAGGGCAAGGTGAGAGATGTGCCAGTGTGAGAGTAGGGTGAGAGGAGTGACTGCAGGGTGAGTGAGTGATGTCACCATATGAGTATGAGTGCAGGTGAAAGTGCAGCGTGGAAGGAATGAATGCATGGTGAGTGGTGTGCCTATTTGAGGAATTTCACAGGAGGAGCAGTGAGAGTGACAGGTTAGTGTAGTGTCACATGAGTGCAGGGTGAGCAGTGTGCTCGTGTGACTGTAGGGTGAGTGCAGGGTAAACAGCACGAGTGCATGGTGAGTGGTGTGCGTGCAGTGTGATCGCTGTGAGTGCAGGATGACC
Organism: Lissotriton vulgaris; assembly: GCF_964263255.1. Lineage (NCBI taxonomy): Eukaryota > Metazoa > Chordata > Amphibia > Caudata > Salamandridae > Lissotriton > Lissotriton vulgaris. The sequence goes on along the minus strand of NW_028254425.1, from coordinate 850,653 downwards.
GGGGTGCTCATGAGATCAGAGGGTAAGTAGAGGGAAAACGGCATTAGCTCATGGCAAGTGGCATGAGTGCAATGTGATCGCTGTGAGTGCCGGGTGAGCAGTGTGCTCATGTGAGTGCAAGGTAAGAGGAAGATGAACTGTCTGAGTGCAGAGTAACGGCATGAGTGCATGGTGCGCAGTGTGCAGTTTGATCGCTGTGAGTGCAGCATGAGTGTGAAAGTGAAGGGTGAGCGGTGAGAATGAGGATTGAGTTGTCTGAATTCAGGATGTATTCCCAGTAACTCAGCATTTCATTGATGGTTGGCGAGTAGGGTTTCAGATACTTAGGATCAATAAGGGTTGGAGGGTGGAGGAAATAAATAATTTGCTGATCCTGCAACAAACCTTCAGTCTTGTGATTGGGATTGGCAGCTGATCGGATTTATACTGGCACCACTGGTATTTTGATGTCCCAGCCAGTACAAAAATAAGCAAAATCCCCTGAAGACGGAATTTTTAGCCCTGATCTGTGAAAACTTTACACAGTATATTTATAGCATGTTTCAATGTGTTCCAAGGTTGCATTCCCCACTGTGGGAGTAAAAGTAAAATATAAATGTATGAAATAGGCAGAATGCCAGTTCCGGATTACCAAATAGGCAAAGAAGGCACCGGCCTAAGGGCCCCACTTCTTTTCGCGGCCCGCGACAATGGATCAAAATAATATTGATTTGATCTTGAAAGAAAATTACAATCAAGCTTTCTTAAATTGTTTCCATTTAACTTTTGTTTAATAAAATTAATAATTGTTAATGTTAGTTTTGTGTAATAAAATTGGTTTATGAAAATTGTAGGTTGGTAAAATTAGGAGATAGTTTGCGAGGGGGCCCCGGAAATTTTGACTGTCTAGGGGCCTACAAAGGGTTTAATCTGGCACTGCAGAACATGGACCCACGCCGGTACTGAAACCAGTGAAAACAATAATTGGCAAAGCCAATAGGTTGCGCCTATTCGAGATCTATTGCTTTGTCCTGGTGTGGCCACCGTTGATCACGTCATGTCACTTTTTTCATTTAGCACTGTGCAATATGTAAAAAAAAAACAGGAGGGGGAACAACACAGGGGAAGGAGGAGGAAAGTAGCACTAGATGGGCAAGGGAACTGGGAGGGAGAAAGAAGAAATAATACCTGAATCACAGTGCGAGCAGCAGCCGGGTACTAATTAAGTTCAATCAGTGTGTGCTTGGTCTGTGCTCCACAGAAAGGAGTGGAAATACAATTGGCCTGCCCTAGCCAATTAGGAGGCTGCAAAGACAAAGAAGAGTGACACTGAAGTCAACAAATGGCAAGCAATGGGTGGGCTCAAGTCCTTTATTATAAATAGTAGGGTCTCGCAAGTGAGAATGCATGCAGCGCATGCGTTGTTGCAGGCCCGACCTAAAAAGGAAATGGCAGGGAAGATGTGAGGAGAGCAATTAACAAACTTAGGAGGACAAATGAAGGGGCAGCAGAGAGTGCCAGGGGGTTGGGAGGTGTTTGGGAGGAAGCAGCATATGAGGGAGTGAGATAGAAAACATGCACTCATGGAGAGCTGAAAGAAAGGAAAAAGTAGCTCCCTGAAAGTGAGCAGTGAAAGAATACAAGTCATCCAATGAAAAGAATGGTATGGAGGTGATTCTCGAAGGGATGGACAAGCATGAGAAGAGGATGTCAAGCCATCAAATAAGTAGCAAGCACAGGAGAGTGACAATAGAGCCAACCAATGGTAAGCAGTGGGTGGGCTCTAAGCCCATTTTATGTTTTTGGTATCGTCCACATGAGGTCTTTTACAAACAGACAGCTAAAAGCTGTCTGGTAGGTGAGATCTAAAATGTACACGTGCATTCAGGTAGGAAGTATGCATATTTCTAAGCAAAAAAATGTGTTTGAAAAAAGCCTATCACGGTATCCAAATCAATATATAACAGATGATTGGGGCTATATTCAGCGGCGTCTCCTCCACAATGGCGGAGGAGTGTCGCCCCGCTGCCTGACGCAGAGCTAGCAAACGAAAAGTAAAACGATGTTCTAGCATTGTTTTATTTTGTGTTTGCCGGCTCTGAGCCAGCTTGCGCATTGAGCGGTGAGGCATGGCAGGGTGGAGGAGGAGTGCTTGTGCACTCCCTAAGTACGCATATGTGTTTGTCCGGCGGTCTCAGGCCGACCAAAACACACATGCGCACTTAGGTGTCTCCAGCCCGGCTGCATTCAGCACCTGGGCTGGAGAAACCCCACCGGCCTCAGCAGAGCGCCTTTCCTGCCTGTTCAGGCCAATCCCCACGCTGCTCTGCAGCACGGGGATTCGATGGGAGTCTGTCTCAGGAAGAGGAGAGGCGGCGAGCGCGACGTGACACTGCAGAGGGCTAAAGGTAGGGTTTTTAAAAACTATTATTCACACACGCCCCCCTGCGTGAACCCGCATTCGCTCTACTCCCACCCTAGCAACCCACCCACCCCATAACTCTTTGTTAGTGGTGGCCACCACTGGCTATATTACAAATGATTTCCACTGGTACAAATAATGCAAAACTTATTTGCGCTATTTTTCTAATTATAAATAAGGAACTGAGCAAAGCAAATTATGTCATTCCCTATTAGAGAAAGGTTTTTGCACTATTGTAAAAATTCGAAAAATGTGTTTTGGTGGCACTGCTAAACATATGTTAACACTTTTGAGCTTTTAAATTATTTTACATGCATTATCGGGAATTTTGCAACATAATTTAGCCACAAACAAAGTGAGAAAAAGGCAAACTGTTTTGCCATTGTTTTTGCCACAGAATAAAATTATTTTCCCCTCTAAGACAAAAATACAGTAAAAATATTGTGAACGTAGTTTTATCAAGTTTGCCATCATGCAAGTACAGTTTGCCCTGCTGTTGGTCACTTTTGCAAAGTTCTTGTAATATTGGCAAGTAATAACACTGCTCTAGTTTCCAAGTTGAAGGCGTGAGCAGCTCATACAGTCCAGGTTCTTGCTTTGTATTCTGGGACGTGTAGTCCTGTCTCGTTATGAAAGCGAGACTACTAGTCCCAGAATGCAAAGGAAGAGCTACAAGGCCCGATAAGCTATTCACGCATGGACCTCGGAAACTTGAGAGCTTTGAAGGATGCACGGTTCTTTAGATATACAGGGGCTGATTTACAAGCCACCTGCGCCACCCGTACGTCACTTTTCCCATGTTAAAAATGACGCAAAAGTGGTGCAAGGAGGTTTAAATCAGCTCCACAATTCTTTGGCGGCTGTGAATACTGAATTGCTGCATCCTTCTGCTTGAACTTTACAAAATGAAGACAATTCAACAATGGCTCCTGCAATCCAGCCTGGCCTTGGGCTGTGAAGACGCCACCAGGGCATCCCCAAGATGAACCCATATAAAGATTGAAAGAGATGGTTTCAGTATCTCTCACGTTAGTTACTTGAGCCATGGCAGCTGTTTGTTTTGTAACGGGCAGAGTTCAAAAGGCGCCCGTCAACTGTTTGCACAAGTTCTGCCTTCTTTTTTTCTGTACCCACAGTAGCTCCAAAGTATCAGCCACTTCAGAGTCTACAAAATTACTGGTGGCTCCCAAATCCATTAGGACCATGATGGACTGTCTTTTCTTTGGTGGGATTACTAAGGTCATGGTAAGGTGAGATGAGCTACATGTTCACTAATTACAGTTCTTGAGGAGGGGCTTTGCAAACCCCTCAAAAGATCCCCCTTCATATCTTTTGCCTCTTTTGGTTTTCCGTCAAAGACTCTGCCGTGGTTGCCGCCTTCAAAGGATGGGCAGGGCCTTTCCCTTAGGCTTCGTGGGACATTCCTTAACAAAGGGCCCTTTTTTGCCGCAAACAGACGTAGCCCATTCCCACGTCTGGAATCCTTTTCCTCCTGGATGAGAGCTGGATAAACCGACCCTATCTCCATTGGTTCGCTATGACGTTCATGAGAGGTGGAATTGGTTATGGGTCTAAGACACTCAGCTCTAAACCTGGCCTGGTCACTGCGACAGCGTTCTCCTTTTCGTTCAGTCAAACGAGGATCCAGTCGCAATGTAAGGTTGATTAGTTCCACACAGTCTTGAGGTTGTGAGTCTATTGGTGTAAGAATGTCCTTCATTTCCTCCTGAAGACCCATATAATATACCACAAATCTTTTTTCCTCCGGCCAAGCTGTCTCGGCCACAGGACGTTTGAACTGGGTGAAATAGGTAACCAGATCCTGATTGCCTTGTTTGAGCTCTAGTAGTTCTTTATCTGCAGAGAATGTAGCTGCTCTCCTATCAAAAACCTTCTCAAATTCTCTAACGAAGGCCTTCCAAATATATAAAATGTGGTTGTCCCCATGAACCAAGGGGAACGCACATGAGGCTCCGATTCCTGCTAGAAAGGAGATTAGAAAGGCTACTCGGTACTGAGCATCAGGGAAAAGATGTTGGCCTACACGTAAAATGGAGCTCAATCTGAGCGAGGAATATTTGCACCTTTCTAGGATCACCTGAAAATCTCTCTGGGGCTGCTAGAGGTATTTGGGGAGGTACTGTGACCGCTATGGTGGTGGGCGTTGATCCTCCCCAGGGGTTGTGTTCCCTGAATAGCCGTATGTACCACACTAGGGTACTTTCCTAACGTAACATCAAAGGGTTCCTGTCTGCCATTCCCCGGGCATCTATTTTTTGTTGGAGCTGAGACACCTTGGGCCTCATTTATGAGAAATGACGCATCGCTGCGTGAAAGCAGCGATGTGTCACTTCTCAGTGCGCACTTCTTGCGACACCAATGATGCGTCATATTTATAATATGACGCATCATGTTGCAAGGAGTTACAGATACGTCAGTATTTCTGATGTATCTGTCGGTGCAAAAGTGACGCATTGCTGGAGTGTGTCACAAAAGTGACGCAACTCCAGCAATGCGTCCTTTCACATGGGGCAAGCCCCATGTGAAGGGGCTTGCGTCAGTCTTAGGCCTGCTGTGAGGCAGGCGCAAGATTTTGACGCAACGGCGTCCTAGAAGTGACGCAGTGAAATCTCATAGGTTTCACTGCGTCACTTCTACGAGGTTTTTTGCGGGGGAACGCCCCCTGCATACATTATAGCTGACGCAGGTATAATGTAACGCAGTGGTTTACAAAGTAACGTATCTGCTTAGATGCGTCACTTTGTAAATAGTGCGCAACAGGAGGCATGTTTTACGCCGCCGATGCATCACAAAAAGTGACGCATCGGAAGCGCAAAACTGACGCAAAGTCTCATAAATGAGCCCCCTTGCCTGCCAAGGCTGCTGTATGCGCTTTGGACTCTGGAAGATCCTGCTGGACCTACCTGACGCTCTCATAATGCTATCCAATGTTGCCATACCTAGACTCAAGCAAGCTGGGTTCAAAACAGAGTGTGGGCTTGCTATTCTGTCAGGTTTAGCGATTCCTCTGAGCTTGCTTGATGCTCAGAAGGGCCACCTCCAGTCACCACCAAGTCAGAAGGCTGCTATTGCGCAGACTGTTGGAGTGGCTGGGGGGGGGGGAGGGGGTTGGGGAAGAAACTGCAGGGAGGGAGACCTAGAAGGAAAAGAGTGAAGAGTCGTAACTTGCATCTATTAGGTTCCCTCCTAATATCTTAGTACTTGTATTACATTAATGATAGTTACTGGTACCCTTCTTTTATAGTTCATGTGCGATAGAGATAATGATGTTCTAAAACAGGAATGACAAACACATTTGTACAAACCAACAAACATATAATCAGCACAATAGTGTGTATTCAAAGACTTTTAGAACAAATCAGCATAGACACCTACCAGACACTACTCTGGTGTTCTTGAGCAGGTCTGTTGCAATCTGGAAGACACTTGAGCAGTCGCTGCTGTTCCTCGAGACGGTATAGTTACCCAGCTATCATATGAGCATTCGCTCCTCAGCAGATCAAAGCATAATGTCTAGTGTGTGACCTTCCTCACAAGATGTACACAATAACAGTATCCCAGGTTCCAATATACTGTAGCTACGGTTTGTAGATATGGCCCAAAGTTCCAAAAATACAACTGTGACTGCCCAGGTACTCACCTCTCAAGCAGATAATTCTGCTTATCTGAACAAAGTCATTTTTTGCTGCTTATGCAAGCAGATAATATTTTTTTCTAAAACAAGCAGGGCTGCAAGGGACAGGCTTGTCCAGGATCATAAATGCCCAGCTTGGCAGTAGGTTTTTTTGAACAAATGTTTTCCTAGTTTTTTCTCCTCTTTGTTTTGAAGCAGATGTTGTTTTTGCACCCACCACAGACATACTCTCAATGATTATAGATGATAGACTTTCTTTTGGTACTTGTGTTGATAGATGTGGTCTGATTGATGCTTGATACTCAGCTTAGAACTGCCCGCTGGGCTCTATGTTTCCTCCATATTTTTGTTTTTATTATAATCCACTAGTGCTCACAGCCCATATTTGATTTAGTGTTATATATATGTGGCATTGTCCAGTGACATCACTGATGACATCTCAAATGACATTGCTGATGACATCACCGAGTGACTGTGAGTGTTTTAAAAAAGTGTATGAGTGTTAAATATATAAAAACCAAAATGTATTGGTGAACCAATGGGTGTATGAGTGCCTATATGGATGATTCGGTGGGTGTGTGACTGACTGTATATGTGAGTGATTAGGTGTCTCAGTGAATGTATGGGTGAGTGACTGGTTATGTGAATGTTTGTATCAGTCTGTCAGTTGGTGTCTAAGTGGCTGTATGGGTGTGTGAGTGGGTAATTGAATGGCTGAATGGGTGATTGATTGGTTGTCTGAGTACTTGTGTGGGTGTCTGAGTATCTATGTGGGTGGGTGAGGGGTGTGTGAAGGCCTGTAAGGATGAGTGAGTGTGTGTCAGTGGATGTATGGGTTAGTGAGTGTGTGTATGAGGGGCTGTATGAATGAGTGACTGTTTATATGGCGGTGTGGGTGAGTGGATGTGTCAGCGGTATATGATTAGGTAACTGGATAAGTGAAAGGCAGTATAGGTAAGTGATGGGGTATATGAGTGACTGTATGGGTGAGTGACTGAATGTGAGAGTGGCTGTATTGGTGAGTGTTTCCTTGTGTCAGTGACTGCATAGGTGAGTGAGTACATGTTAATATCTGTAAAAGTAAGTGGGTGTGTGTGTAACTGTATGGGTGAGTAAGTGGCTGTGTGATTGACTGTATGGGTGTTTGAGTAGGTGTGTGAGTGTCTCTATGGGTGACTGAATGAGTGTGAATGAGTGTGTGAGTGGCTGTATAGGTATATGGGTGGATATGCCTGTGGTTGTATTAGTATTTGAGTGGGTGTATGAGTGGCTGTATGAGTGAGTGGGTGGATGTGTGTGTAGATCTATGAATCAGTGAGTGGGTGTGTAATTACTGGTCTGAGAATGGGTTTGTGAAAGGATGTGTGGGTGTATGAAAGGTGCTATGGGGTGTGAGTGGGTGTGTTAGTGATTTTTATGGATGATGTCATCAGTGATGTCATTTGAGATATCATCAGTGATGTCACTGACCATGTCATGAGTGATATAATATGTGAGGTCATAAGCAGTGCTTTGCGGGCGCTAGTTATAATTAGCCCAGCTAACTATAATTGCTGAATTTGACTGGGTTTCCATGATTGAAACCTGAACCTAACTATAACGTCCCTTTAACGTGTTTTTTTCTGTGAATTTCTAAGTTTTTTAAAATTCCATTGAGAGTGCTTCGGAGGCTACACTCCCTTTCTCCACCACTCTGCAAATGCACCTTCACTGCTAGTAGGGAGATGAAGTCCGCTTGGCTCCAATTTGGTGTAATTCTGTTCAGCTTTTCGGGCTGTAGTCATGTTCAAAAAATGAAAAATCCCCTTAGACATATCATGGGGAAAACACGTTTTGGGACACCTCTATGTTCTCGGGCCCGCTTGACAGATCACCCCAAAACTTTCAACACAGCAGCTGAACTAAAAAGGGGAAGATTTTTTCAAAATTTCACAAAGATTTGACAATCAGCGCCAAAGTTATTGGCAAAACAAAAAAACACATTTCCTATGGAAACTTTGGTCCTAACTATAACTACCTAATGGCAACTGCCAGTAGATGATATATATACATACCAGCAAACCAGCAGATGGGCGAGGTGGGGCAAAGGGACCTAAATAGATGGGGTTGCCCGAGAGGTAAGAGTGTGGGGGCCCATTATTGATCCAGAAGAACGGTGCGGCCGGGGGCGTCAGAGCCAGGACACTGTGAGAGAACTGCTATGAACTGCCGGACTTTCAGCCACAGGTGGTGGCTCGATGTGGTACTTGGGGACTGAAGTCCAAAACATGGTTCGATGGGGGGCATTCAGGATTGGACAAGCTTGTCGTTTGTCTTGGCGGGCCGAGTCCACCCTAGTTGAAGTTCAGACATGTTATTGAATGGGCGACAGGCGCTCTGCAGGTTGGGTAGTTGGGATGGCACAACTAATTTTGCAGGGTAGCAGGGAAGTGGGAGCAGGGCCGATGTTGGGGACAAGAGGGTAGTTATGTACTTGATATATGCTGACATATCAGTGATAAATCAGTGAGTGGGGCGTGGGGTCATGGTGCAATGAGCGGGAATCAGTGTGGAAAATTAGAAAAATTGATGTACATAAGCAGCGTTCATTTGCCTTTTCCCACTCCTCTCCCTGTAAGCACCATGAATACCGTAAAATATTGACCGCATCACTCCGCCAGTAAAAGCCCGTGCCCATATGTACATGACAGCCGTTTTAGGCAACATGGCCTTTTGCCCGCTCATTAGAATCACCGGCTTCCCTTCTGCGCGTATTTGAACCCCCCCCCCTCTCTCACATGCATAGACCATGAAACCCTCTCCCTCTGCGCGACCCTGCCCTGAAAGGCAACCCTCCTGCTTGACCCACGCAAACCCCCCATTTCCCCTTGAAGAGGCATCCTTCGCCTCAGCTGACATAGCCCTCCCCAGCTGCACCTGACTGCCCCCGCTCTCTCATGTACGGGTCATAAGACCTCTCTCTCTGTGCGACTCTGTCCCTGTGCACACCCTGGCTCCCCCCCTCCCCTTCTCCCTCACACGGGTGTTAGACGGACCGGGAGGGTCGGCCGAGATTACGGGGAGAGGTCTCCAGGGAGAGCCGTCTCCAACGACTGTACAGGTAAGTAGCTTCCCCCCCACAGACGGACACCACACAAGATTGAAGATTAACGAGACTTTATATGCAATTCTTAGGTTACGTCGATATGATACAAGGAGGTCTGGACTCAGGGGTCCCCTCGGTTCTGATCTCTGGTTGAGGAAAAGGGTAGCGGGTCAGTCTTAGTTACCAATGAGTTCAATAGCTCTCAATCCTCGAGCTCGGTGGGTTTGCTGATCGGGCCGTGGAGGAGCCAAGCAGGTCCCGAGATGGATGAAGGATGGTCGACGGGCCGTGGAGAAGCCAAGCAGGTCCCGATGCAGATGACGGTTACAACGGTCCGCGGCCTCGCCAGCAGATCCGGACGACGGTGAAGGATGAAGGTTACGACGGCTGTGGCAGCGCCAACAGGCAGGATGATGGTGCACAGGACAGAGCTACGGCAGCGCCAGTAGTCCGTCCAGGATGAGTTCTTCTTTCGTCTCTCGACTCCAAGATACAACTGCCCTCCTGCTCTGGAGCTGCCCCAGTTATAGGGCTGGCGTGCTTTGATGTCCGGACCCTCGCACTTGGAGGTCGGGAGGTCCGGGATGAGGGAGTCCAGACACCCAGCAGGGGGGTGGAGCCAGCGCCCGGGGAGGCGATGGGCGAGCGGCACTGGCCGGGGGAGAACCATCGACACCTCTTCCTCCCATTGACTGGCCAAGTAGCTCGCTCACCTCCTGGGTGGAGGGTGGTGCCGGAATGTCTGAGGCCGGGCTAGGCCCAGGGTTGAGGTCGATCGGGGGCCAGGCGGCCTCGTGGCGAAGTGTCCAAGATGGCGGCCCCGGCTGGGCGCATGGGTCGGCAGTGGATCGGACCCACGAGGTTATCATGCTCGAGGACAGGTGTCCCTGAGGGGACGTAGGACGTGCAATGGTGGTGTGTGGTGCTTGCGTGACTGGCTCGGGCCTGGTCGAGCCGGGGGAGAGCGGCCCGTCATGTGGCCTGTCCAACATGCGTCCCCCCCAGCTGAAGGCGGGGAGAGTTACCCATCCTCTTGGGGACTCTCTTCGTCGAGGCGGAAAAACCGGGACAGGCCATCCGCGTTGGCGTGGTCGGACCCAGGCCGGTGTTCAACGGTAAAGTCCATACCTTGCAAGGAGATGGACCAGCGTAGCAGCTTTGGGTTTTCCCCCCGCATATGCATCAACCACTGCAGGGGTCGGTGGTCAGTCTGCACCCGAAAGTGGGTGCCAAAAAGGTAGGGTCGGAGCTTCTTGAGGGCCCATACCACAGCGAAGGCTTCCCTCTCTATGGTGCTCCAGCGTTGTTCCCGTGGCAGGAGTCTCCGGCTGATGAAGGCCACCGGTTGATCAAGGCCTTCGGTGTTCACCTGGGACAGGACCGCCCCAATGCCCTGGTCGGAGGCGTCCGTCTGGACGACGAACTCTCGGCTGTAGTCTGGGGCCTGGAGCACAGGAGCGGAACACATGGCGGCCTTTAGCTGTTCGAATGCCGCTTGACACTCTGGGGTCCAGTTCACCTTATTGGGCTGATTTTTCGACGTGAGTTCGGTGAGAGGCCCCACGATGGTACCATAGTCTTTCACGAACCTTCGGTAGTAGCCCGTGAGGCCCAGGAAGGCTCGCACTTCAGTTTGAGTGATAGGGGGTTGCCAGTTCTGGATGGCGGCAATTTTCAGTTGTAGAGGGGCCACTAGACCGCTTCCCACCTGGTGTCCGAGGTAGGTCACCGACCCTTGTCCAATTTGACATTTGCTGGCCTTGATCGTGAGGCCAGCTCGCTGAAGGGCTTGCAACACTGCTTGGAGGTGGTGGAGGTGCTCGGTCCAATGGTGGCTGTACACAGCGATGTCGTCCAGGTAGGCGGCGCTGAACTCTTCGAGCCCCGCCAGGACCTGATTGACGAGCCGTTGGAAAGTCGCTGGGGCATTTTTCATGCCGAAGGGCATGACCGTGAACTGATAGTGGCCATCGGGGGTGGAGAAGGCAGAACGTTCTTGTGCTCGGGGTGTGAGGCCGATCTGCCAATAGCCCGCCGTTAGGTCGAAGATGCTGAGGTAGCGGGCAGCGCCCATTCGGTCGACCAGTTCATCTGCCCGGGGGATGGGGTGTGCGTCCGTTCTGGTGACTTCATTCAGGCCCCGGTAGTCGACACAGAACCGGAGTTCGGGTGTGGTTCCGGGGGCGGCTGCTTTGGGGACCAGTACGACCGGGCTGGCCCATGGACTGTCGGAGGGCTCGATGACCCCGAGCGTGAGCATCTTGGCTACTTCCGCCTGGATGCAGGCCCGTACCCGATCAGGTACGCGGTAGGCCCGGTGGCGGATAGGAGGGCTGTCTCCGGTGTCCACATCGTGCACACACCAGGAAGTGACACCTGGGGTGAGGGAGAACAGGCTGGCAAATCGTGATAGGAGGGCTTGGCACTCTTGGCGTTGTTCCTGGGTGAGGGTCTCCGAGAGTCGGACCCCATCCACGGAGCCGTCTCGCTCCTGGGTCCGCAAGAGGTCAGGGAGAGGCTCGGAGTCGTCCTCAACCCCGTTGTCTGTGGCCATCAAGAGGCTGAGTTCTGTTCGTGCAAAGTGGGGTTTCAGTCTGTTGGTGTGGAGGACTCGGAGCGGATTCCGGGCGGACTCCATATCGATCAGATAAGTGGCAGGACCCTTGCGCTCGATTACCTTGAAGGGTCCCGTCCACTTGTCTTGGAGAGCGCACGGTTCTGTGGGGGACATTACCCAGACCTGTTGCCCCGGCTCGAATTCAATAGATGAGGCGTTCTGGTCATACCATTTCTTCATGTCCTCTTGACTGGCCTCTAGGTTGGCTTTTGCTAGGTCTCTGAGCCGCTGGGACTGGTTGCGGAGGGTGAGGAGGTACCGGAAGACATCTGGAGGACTCTTGGCCGGAGGCGTCTCCCAGCCTTCTTTGATCAGGCTGAGTGGCCCCCGTACTGGGTGCCCATAGAGCAGCTCGAATGGGCTGAAGCCTAGGGACTTCTGTGGGACCTCCCGGTAGGCGAAGAGGAGGCACGGCAGCAGCACGTCCCACTGGCGACGGAGGGGTTCTTCCAATCCCCCGATCATCCCTTTTAGTGTGCGATTGAACCTCTCAACAAGTCCGTTTCCTTGGGGGTGATAGGGGGTCGTGAAGCGGTAGGTGACCCCACACTGTTGCCAGAGGGACTTCATATATTTGGAAATAAAGTTCGTGCCTCTGTCACTGACGACTTCTCGGGGGAACCCCACACGGGAGAAGATCCCCATCAGGGCCCTGCCGACCACTGGGGCTGTCACAGTCCGGAGAGGAATAGCCTCAGGGTAGCGGGTGGCGTGGTCCACTAGTACTAGGATGAAGCGATGGCCTTGTCTTGTACGCGGGTCTAGGGGTCCCACAATGTCTATTCCGACCCTCTCAAATGGGGTCGTGACTACGGGAAAGGGTTGCAGGGGGGCCTTTAACTTGCGGCCGCTCTTCCCACTAGCTTGGCACGTGGGGCAAGATCGGCAATGCTGGTGCACATCGTTTCTCATTTTTGGCCAGAAGAAGTGGGTCACTAGGCGGCTGTAGGTTTTATCTTGTCCCAGGTGCCCTGCCAGGGGGACATCGTGGGCCAGATTTAGCAGGAAGTCTCTGAAGCGGAGGGGCACCACTAGTACTCTGTTGGCCCCCAGCTCGGCGATTCGTTGCTCGCTGTACAATAGGTCATTGTCCCAGTAGACCCAATGAGTTCCGGAGGTATCCCCTGCGCTTTGGGCGAGCGCTTGTTGTCGGAGTCCCTCAAGGGAGGGACAGGTCTTCTGCTCCTGACGAAATTGTTCTTGTGTGGGTCCCCCTTCTTGAGCCCACTGGTCAAGATTAGCAAGGTCGGAAGGTTGAGCAGGTTCGAGGGGGATGTCCTGGTCGGGGGTCTCGGCGGGGGCGACCGGAGGCGGAGGCGCCGGCCATTCTGGTTCTTCCGGGTGATGGTTGGCACGGGCGGCCATGGACCGGGTGGTGACACACGCCCAGTCTGGGACGCCCAACATCCCCAAGTGTTCTTTTCGCTCCACGGCTGCCCACGGGGAGCTTTCCAGGTCATTTCCGAGGAGGCAGTCCACGGGGGCGTCGTCTCGGACCGTTACTTTCAACATGCCGGAGACCCCTCCCCACTCAAAGGGGACGCAGGCCATCCGACACAGACTCTCCGAGTTGTCGGCTGATCGCACAGGGCAGAGAATGTTCGGTAGATATTGTTCTGGGGTCACCAGGTGGCAGCGGACGGCTGTCACACTAGCCCCGGTGTCTCGAAGGGCTTCGGCCCGCTGTCCATTGATGCTCACCCATTGGCTGTACTTCTGGGTGTTAGCGGGTAGGGGGACCCGCGGGACCATGTCTCTTCCCCCTAAGCACGCGAGAGTCATGGCGGCTGGCTCCCACTCTTGATACTCTTGCTCGTCTGTTTCTTGTTCCTCGGAGATCTGTTCTTCCCCTAGTGCCGCGGCGGCCACATGGCGGGGTTTTGGACTCTGATACTGCGGGCAGCTGGGGTCGTTTGCATAGTGGCCGACTCGTTGGCATCGGTGACAGGTAACATTGGCTCTGTATCCCGGTCGCGCCGGGGTGCTGCCCCGGTTGGCCGGGGGGGTGGTGCTGGTAGTGGGGGCGGCCGGAGTGTTGTCTCTTCCTCGTCCTTGGCCCCCTCCTCCTCCTCTGGGTCGGTGGTGACCATTGTTGTTCCTGTTCTGCTCGTAGGACCCATTCCGGCCCACTCGGGTGATCTCCCACCGGTCAGCTTCAGCTGCGAGCTGCCGGGGATCGGTTAGCTTGCTGTCGAGGAGGTGTTGGCGTAGTTCAATGAAGCAATTGTTGGACAGATGCTCCCATACCATCAGATTGAACAACTGCTCGTAGGTCGTGACGTTGTTCCCTCTGATCCAGCCTTCGAAGGCTCGGCTAAAGTACGTTACATAGTCCACCCAAGTTGTACCTGGAATGCGTGTGCAGTCTCGGAACCTCTGACGGTACATCTCGGGCGTGAGGCCATAGCGAGTGAGGAGGGCCGCTTTCATATGGTCGTAGGAGGTCATCTGGTGGTCTGGGAGCTGTAACAGAGTATCGCGGCCCTCATTGAGGAATTTGCCCCATAGGCCGGCTCCCCAGTCGGCTCTATCGATCCGGTGCGCAGTCATCGCGATTTCATATGCCTTAAACCATTGCTGGATGTCGTCTTCTCGAAAATATTCTCGGACCACATCCTTGGGGATGTGCACTTTTTTGTCCGTGGTCCCTGGGGTGGACGGTCTGTCGGGCACCCCTAACTCTTTATTCTGTTTGCGCAGGTTGATCTCGGCTAGGTTCCGCTCGTGCTCGTACGTTAGTCTTTTTTCCTCGAGCTCCCTTTGCCTCTGTTTCTCCTCTCTTTCTTCTCGGAGGCGAAGGTGCTCTAAGTTTATTTTTTGCTCGGCCAATTTGAGTTCTACGTCCATCTTGAGTCGGGCCATTTCGAGTTCGTGTAGTCGGGCTTTTTCTCTTTCTTGGATCTCGTCTTGCGAGAGACCCGTTCTTTGCTCTTCAGGGGCCGTGTTGGTCTTTTTCGCGGTGCTTTGCTCAGGGGCTTCGACATCCCCGGTCTCTGCCCAAGATTCTAGGGCATGCTTAAAATCGTCCTTGGTGCTTAGTCCGGTGGTAGCGATACCTAGTTCGATGCAGAACTGCTTTAGTTCACGATGGCTGTATTCCTCTAGTTTTTCCATTTGGAACTTCTCAGTTGCTCCGCTCTCTTTAGTCGACATTGTTGTTCGTTGTGGGGTGAGCTACTCTCTGTACGTTATGCGGTGATTCGGATCGCGCCGCTGGCCACCAATGTTAGACGGACCGGGAGGGTCGGCCGAGATTACGGGGAGAGGTCTCCAGGGAGAGCCGTCTCCAACGACTGTACAGGTAAGTAGCTTCCCCCCCACAGACGGACACCACACAAGATTGAAGATTAACGAGACTTTATATGCAATTCTTAGGTTACGTCGATATGATACAAGGAGGTCTGGACTCAGGGGTCCCCTCGGTTCTGATCTCTGGTTGAGGAAAAGGGTAGCGGGTCAGTCTTAGTTACCAATGAGTTCAATAGCTCTCAATCCTCGAGCTCGGTGGGTTTGCTGATCGGGCCGTGGAGGAGCCAAGCAGGTCCCGAGATGGATGAAGGATGGTCGACGGGCCGTGGAGAAGCCAAGCAGGTCCCGATGCAGATGACGGTTACAACGGTCCGCGGCCTCGCCAGCAGATCCGGACGACGGTGAAGGATGAAGGTTACGACGGCTGTGGCAGCGCCAACAGGCAGGATGATGGTGCACAGGACAGAGCTACGGCAGCGCCAGTAGTCCGTCCAGGATGAGTTCTTCTTTCGTCTCTCGACTCCAAGATACAACTGCCCTCCTGCTCTGGAGCTGCCCCAGTTATAGGGCTGGCGTGCTTTGATGTCCGGACCCTCGCACTTGGAGGTCGGGAGGTCCGGGATGAGGGAGTCCAGACACCCAGCAGGGGGGTGGAGCCAGCGCCCGGGGAGGCGATGGGCGAGCGGCACTGGCCGGGGGAGAACCATCGACACCTCTTCCTCCCATTGACTGGCCAAGTAGCTCGCTCACCTCCTGGGTGGAGGGTGGTGCCGGAATGTCTGAGGCCGGGCTAGGCCCAGGGTTGAGGTCGATCGGGGGCCAGGCGGCCTCGTGGCGAAGTGTCCAAGATGGCGGCCCCGGCTGGGCGCATGGGTCGGCAGTGGATCGGACCCACGAGGTTATCATGCTCGAGGACAGGTGTCCCTGAGGGGACGTAGGACGTGCAATGGTGGTGTGTGGTGCTTGCGTGACTGGCTCGGGCCTGGTCGAGCCGGGGGAGAGCGGCCCGTCATGTGGCCTGTCCAACAACGGGCAAGTCATAAACCTTCTTCTTCTGCAAGACCCTGTCCTAGGGAGTCACGGCCGCGCCTGACCAACACCTCCTTTCCTTTCATGAATAACCCCTCTGTTAGTAAACCCTCCCTCCGCGATTGACTGTCCACACATGTCTGAGGTCATCGCCTAAGCCAGGAGATACTGTTTACTGCCCCTTATTGTATGGAGTCACTCCTCTTCAAAGGACCCACTATTGATCCTGGCCACCCCACCCCCTGGGCTACGATCAGGCGCACACATCCTAAAAATCGGCGGAACACTCAGCTGCGTGATTACCCTCCCCTCTTATCGGCAGGTCAAGGGTCTCTATTGTGAACATATGTGGGGTAGGATTGACACGAGGATTATGGGGATGTCTTTTCCTTGTTTCACAATGTCGTGATTGTAATGCTAAGTGTTTTGTAAGGTATAAAAGACGATGTCTCAGCTCACTTGTTAGAGCACCTCCCGAAAGACACTGTGTTTCGTGTCCGAAATGACAGGCTCTCCTCATGAGTAATAAATCCTGTTCTTGTGACTCCTGCTTCCAGCGCCCGTCTCTTTATTTGGTAACTATTCAGAATGGGAACTAAGAGGCGACTTGCGCCAGCCGTCCGGGCATCGATAGTAGTCTGGGCTCCTGTTCCACAATTGGCGTCCCAACGCGGGGTCCATCAGTGACATAAGGTCCAGTAAGAGAGATCCAGACGATGAGGTGAACATCTAAATGATCGGAGTATACCTGCCTTGAGAGGGCCCTCGTCCGGCTGCCGATTGAATGAACTTCACCGATTCTGAACGGACCTCTCTCGAGTGACCTACTGTCCTGACTGGAATCCCACAGGAATTCTGCATAGAGTAAGAGAACGATCGGGCGCTGGAAGGGGAAGACGAAGAACTATCCGCATGGTCCGGTCCGGGTAAGATTAAGTAGGGTGTTTTTACGCCTGATTGGTAGGGTGGTTTTATCCACCTGATTGATTGATTGATTGTATTGGAATCGGTATTTGAATACTGATATTGTTGTTATTGGTTCATTTAGCTTTGGATGCTACTTGAAATATTGGTTCTCTTCTCGAGAACGAGACATTCTCTGTTTGCAAACAGCGGTGAATAGGAACGTTCGTCCCTCTTTGCAGATAGAGAAGGGTAGGTTATGCCCCTTTATGATTCGTCAGGCCTACCTTTCTCCCCACTGATTGTTTGAAATCGATTAATAATCGATTGTTGCTCTTTGAGATCTTCCCTGTCTACAAACAGAGACGAATAGAAATATTCTGTCTTCCTTTGCAGATAGCGAAGGGCAGGTAATGCAGACGTTTGTCCCCGTTGTAATCCGTCATGCCTGTTTTTCTCCCCACTGATTGATTGATTGACTGGACATTGTTGTCCAAGGAATTGTTTGTTTGAGGTATTTTCTGTTTGCAAACAACGTGGAATAGAAATATTCTGTCTAGTCTTTGCAAGTAGTAAAGGGTAGGTTATGCCCCTTTATGATTCGTCAGTCCTACCCACTCCCCACTGATTGACTATTTATTGGGGGTAGCTCACCTGGTCCGCCCAGGAGGCTACCCTAATGGAGGGACACATGCTCCCCACTCATTGGCCATTTATTGGAGGTAGCCCATCTGGTCCGTCCAGGAGGCTACCCTAGTAATTGGAGGTACATCATTTGGTCCGTCCAGGATGATACCCTAATGAAGGAACACATGTGTTCCCCTCTGATTGATAATCTAGTTCCACCCCGGACCATTTATTGGAGGTAACTAGTCTGGTCCGTCCAGTAGTACCCCTAATGAAAAGGACACATAAAAATATGAAGTGATCACCGTACCCTGTTAACAGAAACTATTAGCTCGAAACACGCTAAGGAAAAGAAGAATAAAAATAAAAAGAAATCAGGCTAAGTCAGTAACCCCCTGATGAGCTTTCGACTTCACTAAAAATAAGAAACATTAGAAACAGTTCGTAATAAGAAATATAAAATGGCGAAAAGCTTGACAGCAAGACAGCCATGAGGTAGCCAGGTTCCGCTACCTACTCCTGCCCCAAACATGTCTGCCTCATTGCCCACCACGCCCAAATAACGGTCACATGAAATAGATACAAATCAATAGGTACCTACCCCCATTCCGGAAGCTCCCGAAGTGCAACAGGTCCGCGGTTACGCCCATCCGGAAGGCGAGGCCTCGATGCGTGCAGGGCTCGGCTGGCCGCAGTCGGAAGGGGAGGCTGTGGGGCGGACGGCCCGAAAATCGTAATGATCTCTCCTTTTCCCCTCTTCTGCTGCCCTGCAGGCCACGGGGGGGATGTCTTGCCTCAGCCACCACCCCCCCCTCCCCCCTCTCTCGCCTGATCCGGCTCTCATCGAAGGCCGAAGCCAAGGCGAGGACGGCGGCGCTTCTTTGCGCAATAATGGCTGCAACTGCACTCGGCCCGGGATAATTGCAGGTAGCCCCGCCACATGGCAACGCCTGAGAGTGACAGGTAGTCCAGCCACACGGCAACCCCTGGATAGTTGCAGGTAGCCCCGCCACATGACAAGGGGGGGATTTCTTGCCTCAGCCACCGACCCCCCCCCCATCTTCATTGCCTGGCACGGCTGTACCAAAGCGCTGGAGCCGAGGAACGGCGCGGGGTCGCTGGAAGGGGGAGGCGGCGCGAACGAGCCTCCCCCACCTCCCTCCAGGTGGAGGCTTCCAGCGACACCCCAACGCTCCTGCTTGAAGAAGGGGTCCATATCAAAAAGCGGGTTTCCTTGCCCGGGACGGGAACACGCCCTGTACTCCTCGACCTTGAAGATTCTAAAAGAGCCCGGGGGCCGACCTCTCCACGAGGCGCCCCCCGCCCCGTCCTCCGATGGAGCCACGAGACGTCGGCGCACTCCTGCCAGCGCCAGCCTCAGTTTGGAAATGACTAAAATCCTGCAAAGATACAGATTTGTTCAGTTCCGGTGGAACACCAGAATGACCCGGTAGGAAAAGATTGTTGCCTCCCTCCCCACTTTTTCACTGATGATTCATATTGTTAGTCTGTCACCCCACTACGAAAACTTTTTGAACTGCCAAAAGAGGTTCTGGTCCAACCATGAGTCATTGGAGACATTCTGACTATACTGGGACCTGCCTGACCTCGCCCAAAATGGCGCCGATACAAAGATGAAACTTTCAAACTCCTTGTTCACCCGGATTGCTCGAACCTTGATGCCCCGAGATATGTGTGCATTTTTTTTGGACAATGAAAGTCGATAAGATGGATAGTGATTATGTGCTTAGAAAAGAAAACGATGTAAGATAGATATTGATTATGTGTTGGGACAATGAACTAATTTAGGGTGGGTACTAATTATGATTGGGAGCAATGAATTGGTGTAATGTAGGCACTGAGTGAGCATTTGGATAATGAATTAATGAATTAATTGAAAACTTGAATTCTTGACATGCATCATGCTCGCCCTGTAGGAAAGTTCGATACGATTTTATTGCACTGCTGCACTTTATGCAATGAACGGCCACCGACTTCGTTCCTCTTATGCACAGTTCCAGTCTGCTCCGTGGCCGGTCCACTGGGTTGTAGGCCCGTATTTGTACACCAACATTTTTAATTAAAGGTATTTTGAAAAAGAAAGTATAATTGTAGCGGTTGCATTAATGAGTTTTGAATGTGTTACTACTGTGAGCGAAGAATAAGCATGATTAAGGTTGAAGGTTAAAAAGGGCCCGATATTTAGCAGCTACATTATGTGTCACAGGCAGCCGGAAAAGTGTTTTAGACGCCCTTAAACGACACCACAGAAATACCACCTGACCGCCACCCTTGCACGCGACCTAAAGGGGTCACGACCAAGTGATTCATGTAGATACGCAGACCATCGATGATTATCTATCTGACACTACTGGTCCCTCTGGGCTTAAACGCCGAGATGGTAGAGAATGCACTACGTGGAGATAGGTCGAGTATGTGGTAGGTAAAAACATTTTCGGACTACTGCATGCTGATGTGGTTTGAATGCTGCCCCCACCCCCTTCTTTCTCCTCCCTTCTGCAGGTCGCGTCGGAACGTCGGCTGAAGTATGGAAGAGCGATGATCGAACGACCGACGAAAAGGGAAGGAGGGGATCTGAGCATAGTCCTTATGTTGATGAGTTTTTAAAGACGTAGACTTAGACATGACTGTTCCTCCTTAGAACGTAGCGACTGGGAGGATGGACTGACATAGAAACTTGACGGGTACTGTATGACGGAAATTGACTC
Source organism: Lissotriton vulgaris (assembly GCF_964263255.1). Classification (NCBI taxonomy): domain Eukaryota; kingdom Metazoa; phylum Chordata; class Amphibia; order Caudata; family Salamandridae; genus Lissotriton; species Lissotriton vulgaris. The sequence goes on along the minus strand of NW_028254425.1, from coordinate 830,358 downwards.
GAAATAGCACGTTAGATAATGTAACTAGACGTTTAACTAGATAGGGAAAGGACAAAGAAGAGTCCTGGGGTAAGGGTTACCCAGGCACCACCCGTCTGGGAAGTTAGAAATGTTGCAGATGTTCAAAATGTACCACCTCCTTCTCACACTCTTATAGATATAGCCAAGCTGTCCGACTGTTCTCCTGATCAATACCCTCTGTTGCCTCAGCCTGGAGAACTTCCCACCAAAAGAAGAAACTCAAAAGTGGTTTAAGATCCAACCGTGGGTAAATAGCCCGACCAGGTTAATTTCTGACCGGCTGACCGAGGTGTAAGTATTGGCAATTGAGAACGCTCGCAAAAATAGCAAGCGAGAGGGAAAAGGAGGGAAAGGTAAAAAGAGCTAAGCACGTAGGTAAATAGGATATTAAAGATACGCAGGATGTAAAAATAGATCTTTTTGGCCAATAATTGTTTTATGTTTTGTCGTGAATGTCTTATATATGTAATACATGTACTGTCTTCCTTCGTCTGAGTTTGTGTGTATGTACTGTAGGGGCTTATGTCCTCCCTCTGTTTGCGTCTCTCCGTTACCTGACCCCCTGCTGTTCTGTGTTGTGAGCGCACTAAATGACCTATTTTCGTACACGTCTCTCTCTCTCTCTCTCTCCCCCCCCTTATCTCTCTCTCTCTCTCTCTCTCTCTCTCTCTCTCTCTCTCTCTCTCTCTACATGTCATATGTGTACCGAATGGCTCGTTTAGGTTGCGGACGACTCTCACTCTCTACGAGAGTCCCCCTGTTCCATCTTCCTTCTTATGGTAAGATTGTGCCTCGCTGGCACCAGTCTGATTGGATACTTATTGAACGCGAAGGTGTTCAGCGAAATTGACAGAAACTAAAATGATTGTATCTCGCCATATTACTACCTCTCCTTTCTGCAAAATGAATGAACTCGAATTGGCTAAGAAAGAAAGGACAGGTAAGACGACTAAGGTCCCCCAATCTGATCTTTTATAGGGGAACTATATGTCAATGGCACCTTATTTTTTAGTTCATCAGAGACGAACGCCAACGTCTAGATTGGCCCCCAATGCCCAGATTGCCCCACCCCCTTTGCACCCAAGCGCGAATGCCCGAAGCATCCCCGCCCCACTTGATTGACCCCAGCTGCTGTCCCCGATATATACATGATGACCATGAGTAACTGTCGTCCCTCGAGAAAAACCTGTTTTACCCTGACTCTCGATGATAGCGCCCCCGCCCTGTTTGAAAAGGTTAGCCAGCCTTGAAGGGAAATGTTAGACTGTTAAAGGCTCGGGTTTGAAAGGCAAGTCTCCGCTGGAGGTTCCGAAATGTTGAATTTGATGAAATGCGCAGTTGATAGGAGTCTTATTTCTCTCCATTTGTGTTATAAATAGACGATGAATAAACTTGGCATGAACTCAGTAGGAATGCCGACATATGCACTGCTTAGTAATAAACCTCTGACTGTGACCGATGAGCGTAGCTCCCAAGTGCGTAGGATTGAGGGAAGAATTCACATACATAAATGTCTTCTCCTGCCAGTTCTCTAAAGCTTGTTTTGTGCCTATTCAAAGATTTACGATCACCGGAGGAGAAGGGTCGGACGTGACGTACAGCCTGGCTGCAGATCTTGAGACACATGTGACCTCGACCAAAGGTGGAGCTGCAGAGCAACAAGATGCGGGACGAGACAGCAATTTCAAACGTGGAAAATGAAAAATGACGGGCTGCCCTGAAGTCCTCCGTCTGCTAACACACGTGTGCCTGAAGTCTCCGTCCCCCTTTTTGGGCCCGATTGATGGGCCTGCCTGCTCGTTATCCTTTGCTCCCTTGGTCCCATTGGTGTGTCCTAGGAAATCTGACCCCACTCCGCCCTCTCTCCTATCGACTATTTGAACCACACACCCTCTTTTCCATGTGACTTCTTGCCAAAAGGAAGAACAGCATTCAGGTGAGAATAGGGTGTTGCCACGGAAATATAGGTGCCGAGCATAAGGCGCCACTACAAGGATTGGTTAGGGAACAGGACTGTGGTCTAACAGCAGAGGACTGACCGCACCCTGCAACGCGTAAGGATAGATCCGAGCTGGACCTATAGCTCCACCGCCGGTGCTCAACAGCGCCAACTAAAGGACACGGACTAGAGCCTACCAGTGATGGCTCACTGCTAAAAAGACACTGTGACGAAGAGATCTTGTGTATTGAACTGAATTCCGCCCTCAACTACTTGGTCAAAATGTTCATTGGTCACATTTTTTGAGAAAGTCAGAAGCATTTATGCTATGTAGTGCGTTTGAATGTCAGGAACTCAACAAATGCAATTTCCTATGTGCTGCATTCTGCCAATCCCATCAACTGTCCATGATTACATGCCAAATGTTAGTATTGACAAATGCTAATTCTTCGACCGCGCCTGTTTATATGTACCCCCATCAATTAGAAAAATGAACTCTGTTATGTAAAAAGCGGCGACTGTGGAAAATTAGAAAAATTGATGCACATAAGCAGCGTTCATTTGCCTTTTCCCACTCCTCTCCCTGTAAGCACCATGAATACCGTAAAATATTGACCGCATCACTCCGCCAGTAAAAGCCCGTGCCCATATGTACATGACAGCCGTTTTAGGCACCATGGCCTTTTGCCCGCTCATTAGAATCACCGGCTTCCCTTCTGCGCGTATTTGAACCCCCCCCCCCCTCTCTCACATGCATAGACCATGAAACCCTCTCCCTCTGCGCGACCCTGCCCTGAAAGGCAACCCTCCTGCTTGACCCACGCAAACCCCCCATTTCCTCTTGAAGAGGCATCCTTCGCCTCAGCTGACATAGCCCTCCCCAGCTGCACCTGACTGCCCCCGCTCTCTCATGTACGGGTCATAAGACCTCTCTCTCTGTGCGACTCTGTCCCTGTGCACACCCTGGCTCCCCACCCCCCCTCCCCTTCTCCCTCACACGGACAAGTCATAAACCTTCTTCTTCTGCAAGACCCTGTCCTTGGGAGTCACGGCCGCGCCTGACCAACACCTCCTTTCCTTTCATGAATAACCCCTCTGTTAGTAAACCCTCCCTCCGCGTTTGACTGTCCACACATGTCTGAGGTCATCGCCTAAGCCAGGAGATACTGTTTACTGCCCCTTATTGTATGGAGTCACTCCTCTTCAAAGGACCCACTATTGATCCTGGCCACCCCACCCCCTGGGCTACGATCAGGCGCACACATCCTAAAAATCGGCGGAACACTCAGCTGCGTGATTACCCTCCCCTCTTATCAGCAGGTCAAGGGTCTCTATTTTGAACATATGTGGGGTAGGATTGACACGAGGATCATGGGGATGTCTTTTCCTTGTTTCACAATGTTGTGATTGTAATGCTAAGTGTTTTGTAAGGTATAAAAGACGATGTCTCAGCTCACTTGTTAGAGCACCTCCCGAAAGACACTGTGTTTCGTGTCCGAAATGACAGGCTCTCCTCATGAGTAATAAATCCTGTTCTTGTGACTCCTGCTTCCAGCGCCCGTCTCCTTATTTGGTAACTATTCAGAATGGGAACTAAGAGGCGACTTGCGCCAGCCGTCCGGGCATCGATAGTAGTCTGGGCTCCTGTTCCACATCAGGGACGGGGACAACATTCCTTTGCTGCTCTGTGGATCCGGGAGGTAGGGAGTCTAGACTTTTGCACTAATGTCTAACTCTCAGACACAGTCAATGCAGATATGGTCCTGGAACCTTAATGGCCTCAATGGTAAGGTGAAACATACAGTAGCCTTGCAATTCATCAGGAAACATGCCCCAGACATTATCCTATTACAAGAAACACACCTCTGCGGAAATCATTTTAAGGCCCTGGATAGATAGGGGTATGCTCTACTGAAAATAGGGACAGACCCTTGTGGCACTGTGTGGCCAGTGGGAGTGCCAGACCATTAACCTCTGCTCGGTGTATGTCTCACCCAGGCTACAGGACCCCACGTTAGATGCACTGAGTCCTCTTCTACTCGAGCTCCCGAGGGGTGAATTATTCTGAGGGGCGAGATAAATGACGCACTTACAGTTGAGTTGGACATCTTGGACAGGGTATCTTCGAGGATGAGGGCTGGGGCACGGGGGAACGAACTTTTAGCCATGGGGCTGGGTGACATCTGGCGACACCACCATCCCGACCTCAGACAGTACACTCACGTGTCGGCTGCGCATGGCAGCCTCACATGTCTAGACTACTTGGTCACACAAACCCACATCACGGGTCAATTCAATGAAGCTAAACATGTAGCCCAGGGATCTATGACCATTCCCCGGTGAAGGCCACGCTAGAGGGTCCTCTGGGAGACTTCATTCTGCCCCCCCAGATCGATGTTGTACCTCCGAGATACACACTTTAGGTCCAGTGTCAGGAAATGCACCGACCAATTCTTTGCAGAGAACCTGGGATCAGTGGACTCGGGAGTGACAATATGGGAGGCGTTTTAGACAGAATTCAGAGACTACAGCCAAGCCCAGATTGGGCCCTCTAAAAAAGAGAAGAAATTGAAATGCACTGCCCTTGAGAGTGAGATTTTCAATTTGGAGGCCCTGGTGGAGTAGGAAGAGAGAACACCCGGTTAATTTACACACCAACTTGGCTTGCGCCAGAAAGAATTGAGGGAGCTTCTGGAGGATGATGTCAGGGCCAGAACCCGGTCCTCACAGTACAGAATATATGAGATAGGTGGACAAGGCCAGTAAATTGCTGCCGTGGCTGGACAAGCGAGAGACGTCGGCGAAGTGGGTCCCGGATATAGTAGACGACCTTGGAAACAGACATGTGACAAGGAGAGAGATTGTGGAGGTGTTTGCAACCCATTATGAAAAGTTAAAGACATCTATCTTGTGGCACACAGAGTCGGACTGTACCAACTTCCTACGGGACATTGCCCCACTGGGCCTGCCCGTTGAGGACAGGGAAAGATTGGAGGGCAAACTTACAGTGGAGGAGATTAGTATAGCTGCAGTCGGGGAGGGCAGCGGGCCCAGTGGTCACCCATTGGAGCTGTTCAAATATATGCTCGATAAAATGGTGCCACACCTCCTTACAATGTTCCAGGAAGCCAGCCAGGCATGTGTCCTGTCACAGGATCAGTGGATGGCAGTGATAGTGGTGATACTCAAAGAGGGCGAACCCCCAACATATTGCGGGTCATAGAGGCTGATATTTCTCCTTAAGTTTGAGGTGAAGGTCCTTGCCAAGCGCCTAGGCACAGTGATTTCCTCTCTTGTACATTCAGACCAATCGGGCTTTATGACGCACAAGGGTACCAGGCTTAACCTGCACAGACTATTCGGGATCCTGCATGTCACTGAGCCAAACTCCTCAGTGCCATCGGCTCTCCTGTCCCTGGATGCCAGAATGCCTTTTCATAGCGTGGAGTGGAATTATCTGTGTGCGGTTTTGGTGCGCATGAGGTTTGGACCAAAGCTTATTGGTCTGATAAAGTTACTATAGGAACAGCTGCTGACTAAAGTGCAGGTTGTGTCCCGAGAGTTTCCCCTACAGAAGGGTATGTGTCAGGGGTGCACTCTGTCTCCCATCTTATTTGCCCTAGCTCTAGAACCACTAGCGGCATGGGTACGCTAGGACCCCCTGATGTGGGATATTCCAGTTGGTGACGAGTGGGATGAGCGCATATCCTTATATGCGATGATGTCCGGCATGCATGGCAGTCCACAGACAGAAATACTACAAATATTTTGATCTTTGGGAACTTCTCTGGATACTGCATTAATTGGGATCAACCCCTGTTGTTTCCACTGGTGGGGGAGGCCCCCAATCTGACGTCAAGGTGCGACATTCCCCTGGAGTTAGACGGGTTTATATATTTGGGAATATATATAAGGAGGAACCCCAATAGCTTTATGAATGCAACCTCTTCCCCTAGTTGGATAGATTTAAGAGGGATGCCCAGCACTGGTGGTCACTGTCTTTAACGTTAATGGGCCGTGCTGACTTATTTAAAATGATGACGCTTCCACACCTATTATACGTACTGCAGAACACCCCCTGACAAATTCTGATACATTTCTTCCAATCGATTGAGGCCGAGTTATGATCCCTGTTATGGAGTGGAGGAGCACCACGCAGAGCTCTACATAAACTACGAATGGGGTATATGAGGGAGGACTGGCAATCCCAGGTGTAAAGTTGTATTACTGGGCCTCCCAGCTGGTCACAATGAAGGACTCGGCCTTTGGGGACCGGACAAAACCATCCTATTGAGTTGAGAGGTCGTATATGGAGGCCAGGGGTCACCTCTCTCTACTCTATCATAGAAAAAAGACTCAAGGGCTACCGACATACAGGCAGACGGTAGTTAACATCTGGCTGGAGGCAACAAAATACTTGGACTGGGAGGGCAGACTGATGACAATGACCACTTGTGGTCCAGTGACCAGCTTGACAGGGTGAGCAAGCTGAAGCATTTCTGAAAACGGAAACTCCTCGGTTTGGAACAATTAGGGGATGTTTGGAGAAACCAGGCATATGTGACATTTGCTGTCCTCCAACAAGAGTATGAAATGGGTCCTGGGGAATGGCTGTGGTATTTGCAGCTTGACCACGTGCTTCGTGGTCACATCTGTGAGGGTGAAGACCTGACTGAGGGATCCCCCCTGGAGGACAGACTCTTGACGGACCCCTTGGAGGGGAAGGCAATATCTTTAATATACAATAAGATGGGAAATAATTCCCCGGAACTCCTGGGGCTGTTGAGCGTCACATGGAGGGGTGTTGTGTTCCCAATAGATGACAAAGACTGACTAGAAGCCCTACAGGGCCCTAGAGAAGTTCCTGGTTCTGACTGAGCCAGGTGAAGCTCTTTCACCGAAGATATTACTCCCAAGGGTTGCTGCACCGACTAAGCAGGACAGAGTCATCCCGGTGTCACAGTGGGTGCAGAAAGGAAGGAACAGTCTATCATCATGGATGGGGATGTCCGACAATGCGGAAATACAGGGGTAAAATGTGGGGAGTCATTGCACTGGTGGCGGGGCGGAGGTTCTCCTGGTGCTGAAGTGATTCCTGTTGATGATTCCCGGGTATGAGGCATGGCCAAGGTACATCAAGATATGGTTGGCGGTGGTGGTGGTGGCGAAGAGTAACATAGCAAGGTTCCAGGGGGGCTCTGGCTCAGCCGAGGGTGGTGGACTGCCAAACTGACCTGGGCTGGTGTTGGCAGGCACAGCGCACTATATATCCGTACAGAAGATGTCCGAAGAAATGGGAAAGATCTGGGGACCTTGACAAGCTTATCAAGGGCTGTGGTGGGGGGTCATTAGACAGGCAAGGATGGTCGCCCATCAATGTTGTGTCTTCTCTGATTGCAAAATGATAACTGTAAACTCACTGGTCAAATTATTTTATGTGAGACTTGTATCACTGATGTACTGCATGTTGAAATAAAAAGATGTAAAAAAAAAATCGAACCCCAAAGGATATATAATGTTCAATTTAACTAAATGATATAAAATAGTAAAAATATAATTAAATATAATTTAATGTTAAAAATATCTGAGAATAAAACGTATGCATTTCTAAATTAATGTAACATTAATTTTGATTAACCGCATCGCTGCGGCGGTTATTTTTGCGCTAAGCGGCTTTTTTCCAAAAGCTGCGTTACATGACGAGCTCAGCTCGTCATCCTCACACGACCACCGTGGCTGATGACGAGCTGAGCTCGTCATCAGCATCGGAGGGGTTAAAAAAATATTTAAATTACTTTTATTTATTTCTATACATCATTAGTAATAATTATTAATGTGTATTAAAACACATGTTTTTTATTTTCTTTAAATAGATATGTATTTTTTAATTCAAACTTCATAAAAACTATTTGCTGTTTCATTTAATATACATAATCACATATTTAATTCAAAATTATGTTAGTAGTGCTGTAACTTTTTTGTTTTATATTTAAAATAAATATATACATTACCTCACATAAAAATGCATTACTATTTTTTTTTGGGTGAGCAAGCTTTTCTATTCATCTCTATATTTTACCATAGAGAAAACTAGCAATGTTTATTGAACTTTGCAATAAATTTAAATAAAAAATTAAGTAATAAGTCAAAATAAAAATAATAACTTTTCAAATGAAAGTGCAGCTGAACCATAACTACACATTGTCAAAAGTGCCCCAAATGTGAGAGTTTGCTCTCCGGCCTACTTCTGTTTTTATCATTTCCTGGCTCGCTGCGGACACAATGCCAGGGAGTGGAAGGAACAGCGGGATCAGCACTTCTAACATGTTATGAAAGTGACGTCATCCACCGCTTTGTGCCACAACCTGCTTCTTGTAGGCAGGGGGCCAGGCAGCATCCCCAGCCAGGAGTTACTCAATCATTTGGGATTCCAAGAACATCATGGCTGTGCCTGGCAGATTCCACTCTACACAGCCCACACAGGCACTGTCTCTCCAGCACCGAGTCCGAAGTCCACACCGCTCCAAACTGTAGGAGGCGGAACATGTTCCAGGCAAATGTTCTGAGCTTCACTCAGCTGACCGCTCAGCCAGTAGTAAATCCTGGAGTATGTACTCAGGATCCCTGCAACGCACCTCCTTGTGCTGTGCAAGGCTTTCGCAGTATTAACAATGCTTGTTTGTTATGTGAGCCTCACTCTCCCTGGAGAATTGGGGATGTAGATCACCTAAAGAAGAATGTGGTTTTTGACTTTGAGATTTTGACAGACAAACCTGCGCGTCCACGGATGCTATAAGTTCAGTTATCCTCCAGGGCTCACCCGCCATGAAGGTTCAGGTATCGGACAGCAGCATTATCCTCAGGGGCTCACCCGCCATGAAGGTTCAAGTCTCGGGGAGCAGCGTTATCCTCAGGGGCTCACCCGCCATAAAGGGTCAGGTCTCGGACAGCAGAGTTATCCTCAGGGGCTCACCCGCCATGAAGGTTCAGGAATCGGACAGTAGAGTTATGCTCATGGGCTCACCTGCCATGACGGTTCAGGTCTCGGACAGCAGCGTTATCCTCAGGGACTCACCCACCATGAAGGTTCAGGTCTCAGACAGCAGCGTTATCCCCCGGGGCTCACCAGCCATAAAGGTTCAGGTCTCGGACAGCAGAGTTATCCTCAGGGGCTCACCCGCCATGAAGGTTCAGGTCTCGGGGAGCAGCGTTATCTCCCGGGGCTCACCAGCCATAAAGGTTCAGGTCTCGGACAGCAGAGTTATCCTCAGGGGCTCACTCGCCATGAAGGTTCAGGTCTCGGACAGCAGACTTATCCTCAGGGGCTCACCCGCCATGAAGGTCCAGGTCTCAGACAGCAGCGTTATCCTCAGGGACTCACCCACCATGAAGGTTCAGGTCTCAGACAGCAGCGTTATCCCCCGGGGCTCACCAGCCATAAAGGTTCAGGTCTCGGACAGCAGAGTTATCCTCAGGGGCTCACCCGCCATGAAGGTTCAGGTCTCGGGGAGCAGCGTTATCCTCAGGGGCTCACCCGCCATGAAGGTTCAGGTCTCAGACAGTAGAGTGATGATCAGGGGCTCACCCGCCATGAAGGTTCAGGTCTCGGACAGCAGCGTTATCCTCAGGGGCTCACCGGCCATAAAGGTTCAGGTCTCAGACAGTAGAGTTATCCTCCGAGGCTCACCCGCTATGAAGGTTCAGGTCTCGGGGAGCAGCGTTATCCTCAGGGGCTCACCCGCCATGAATGTTCAGGTCTCAGACAGTAGAGTTATCCTCCGAGGCTCACCCGCTATGAAGGTTCAGGTCTCGGGGAGCAGCGTTATCCTCAGGGGCTCACCCGCCATGAATGTTCAGGTCTCAGACAGTAGAGTTATCCTCCGAGGCTCACCCGCCATGAAGGTTCAGGTCTCAGACTGCAGCGTTATCTCCCAAGGCTCACCAGCCATAAAGGTTCAGGTCTCGGACAGCAGAGTTATCCTCCAAGGTTCACCTGCCATGAAGGTTCAGGTCTCGGGGAGCAGCGTTATCCTCAGAGGCTCACCCCCCATGAAGGTTCAAGTCTCAGACAGCAGCGTTATCCCCCGGGGCTCACCAGCCATAAAGTTTCAGGTCTCGGACAGCAGAGTTATCCTCAGGGGCTCACCCGCCATGAAGGTTCAGGTCTCGGGGAGCAGCGTTATCCACGGGGGCTCACCCGCCATGAAGGTTCAGGTCTCGGGGAGCAGCGTTATCCTCAGGGGCTCACCTGCCATGAAGGTTTAGGTCTCAGCCAGTAGAGTTATGCTCAGGGGCTCACCTGCCTTAAAGATTCAGGGCTCAGACAGCAGAGTTATCCTCCGAGGCTCACCCGCCATGAAGGTTCAGGTCTCGGACAGCAGACTTATCCTCAGAGGCTCACCCGCCATGAAGGTTCAGGTCTCGGACAGCAGAGTTATCCTCCGAGGCTCACCCGCCATGAAGGTTCAGGTCTCGGGGAGCAGCGTTAATCTCAGGGGCGCACCCGCAATGAAGGTTCAGGTCTCGGACAGCAGAGTTATCTTCAGGGGCTCACCCGCCATGAAGGTTCAAGTCTCGAACAGCAGAGTTATCCTCAGGGGCTCACCCGCCATGAAGGTTCAGGTCTAGAACAGCAGCGTTATCCTCCAGGGCTCACCCGCCATGAAGGTTCAGGTCTTGGACAGCAGAGTTATCCTCAGGGACTCACCCACCATGAAGGTTCAGGTCTCAGACAGCAGCGTTATCCCCCGGGGCTCACCAGCCATAAAGGTTCAGGTCTCGGACAGCAGAGTTATCCTCAGGGGCTCACCTGCCATGAAGGTTCAGGTCTCGGGGAGCAGCGTTATCCCCCGGGGCTCACCAGCCATAAAGGTTCAGGTCTCGGACAGCAGAGTTATCCTCAGGGACTCACCCGCCATGAAGGTTCAGGTCTTGGACAGCAACGTAATCCTCAGGGGCTCACCCGCCATGAAGGTTCAGGTCTCGGGGAGCAGCGTTATCCCCAGGGGCTCACCCGACATGAAGGTTTAGGTCTCAGCTAGTAGAGTGATGCTGAGGAGCTCACCAGCCTTAAAGGTTCAGGGCTCAGACAGCAGAGTTATCCTCCGAGGCTCACCCGCCATGAAGGTTCAGGTCTCGGGGAGCAGCGTTATCCTCCAGGGCTCACCCGCCATAAAGGGTCAGGTCTCCGACAGCAGCGTTATCCTCAGGGGCTCACCCGCCATAAAGGGTCAGGTCTCCGACAGCAGCGTTATCCTCAGGGGCTCACCCGCCATGAAGGTTCAGGTCTCGGACAGCAGACTTATCCTCAGGGGCTCACCCGCCATGAAGGTCCAGGTCTCAGACAGCAGCGTTATCCTCAGGGACTCACCCACCATGAAGGTTCAGGTCTCGGACAGCAGAGTTAACCTCAGGGGCTCACCCGCCATGAAGGTTCAGGTCTCGGGGAGCAGCGTTATCCTCAGGGGCTCACCCGCCATGAAGGTTCAGGTCTCAGACAGTAGAGTGATGATCAGGGGCTCACCCGCCATAAAGGTTCAGGTCTCAGACAGTAGAGTTATCCTCCGAGGCTCACCCGCTATGAAGGTTCAGGTCTCGGGGAGCAGCGTTATCCTCAGGGGCTCACCCGCCATGAATGTTCAGGTCTCAGACAGTAGAGTTATCCTCCGAGGCTCACCCGCCATGAAGGTTCAGGTCTTAGACTGCAGCGTTATCTCCCAAGGCTCACCAGCCATAAAGGTTCAGGTCTCGGACAGCAGAGTTATCCTCCGAGGTTCACCTGCCATGAAGGTTCAGGTCTCGGGGAGCAGCGTTATCCCCCGGGGCTCACCAGCCATAAAGGTTCAGGTCTCGGACAGCAGAGTTATCCTCAGGGGCTCACCCGCCATGAAGGTTCAGGTCTCGGGGAGCAGCGTTATCCACGGGGGCTCACCCGCCATGAAGGTTCAGGTCTCGGGGAGCAGCGTTATCCTCAGGGGCTCACCTGCCATGAAGGTTTAGGTCTCAGCCAGTAGAGTTATGCTCAGGGGCTCACCTGCCTTAAAGATTCAGGGCTCAGACAGCAGAGTTATCCTCCGAGGCTCACCCGCCATGAAGGTTCAGGTCTCGGACAGCAGACTTATCCTCAGAGGCTCACCCGCCATGAAGGTTCAGGTCTCAGACAGCAGAGTTATCCTCCGAGGCTCACCCGCCATGAAGGTTCAGGTCTCGGGGAGCAGCGTTAATCTCAGGGGCGCACCCGCAATGAAGGTTCAGGTCTCGGACAGCAGAGTTATCTTCAGGGGCTCACCCGCCATGAAGGTTCAAGTCTCGAACAGCAGAGTTATCCTCAGGGGCTCACCCGCCATGAAGGTTCAAGTCTCAGACAGCAGCGTTATCCCCCGGGGCTCACCAGCCATAAAGGTTCAGGTCTCGGACAGCAGAGTTATCCTCAGGGGCTCACCCGCCATGAAGGTTCAGGTCTCAGGGAGCAGCGTTATCCACGGGGGCTCACCCGCCATGAAGGTTCAGGTCTCGGGGAGCAGCGTTATCCTCAGGGGCTCACCCGCCATGAAGGTTTAGGTCTCAGCCAGTAGAGTTATGCTCAGGGGCTCACCTGCCTTAAAGATTCAGGGCTCAGACAGCAGAGTTATCCTCCGAGGCTCACCCGCCATGAAGGTTCAGGTCTCGGACAGCAGACTTATCCTCAGGGGCTCACCCGCCATGAAGGTTCAAGTCTCAGACAGCAGCGTTATCCCCCGGGGCTCACCAGCCATAAAGGTTCAGGTCTCGGACAGCAGAGTTATCCTCAGGTGCTCACCCGCCATGAAGGTTCAGGTCTCAGGGAGCAGCGTTATCCACGGGGGCTCACCCGCCATGAAGGTTCAGGTCTCGGGGAGCAGCGTTATCCTCAGGGGCTCACCCGCCATGAAGGTTTAGGTCTCAGCCAGTAGAGTTATGCTCAGGGGCTCACCTGCCTTAAAGATTCAGGGCTCAGACAGCAGAGTTATCCTCCGAGGCTCACCCGCCATGAAGGTTCAGGTCTCGGACAGCAGACTTATCCTCAGGGGCTCACCCGCCATGAAGGTTCAGGTCTCGGACAGCAGAGTTATCCTCCGAGGCTCACCCGCCATGAAGGTTCAGGTCTCGGGGAGCAGCGTTAATATCAGGGGCGCACCCGCAATGAAGGTTCAGGTCTCGGACAGCAGAGTTATCCTCAGGGGCTCACCCGCCATGAAGGTTCAAGTCTCGAACAGCAGAGTTATCCTCAGGGGTTCACCCGCCATGAAGGTTCAGGTCTAGAACAGCAGCGTTATCCTCCAGGGCTCACCCGCCATGAAGGTTCAGGTCTTGGACAGCAGAGTTATCCTCAGGGACTCACCCACCATGAAGGTTCAGGTCTCAGACAGCAGTGTTATCCCCCGGGGCTCACCAGCCATAAAGGTTCAGGTCTCGGACAGCAGAGTTATCCTCAGGGGCTCACCTGCCATGAAGGTTCAGGTCTCGGGGAGCAGCGTTATCCCCCGGGGCTCACCAGCCATAAAGGTTCAGGTCTCGGACAGCAGAGTTATCCTCAGGGACTCACCCGCCATGAAGGTTCAGGTCTTGGACAGCAACGTAATCCTCAGGGGCTCACCCGCCATGAAGGTTCAGGTCTCGGGGAGCAGCGTTATCCCCAGGGGCTCACCCGCCATGAAGGTTTAGGTCTCAGCCAGTAGAGTGATGCTGAGGAGCTCACCAGCCTTAAAGGTTCAGGGCTCAGACAGCAGAGTTATCCTCCGAGGCTCACCCGCCATGAAGGTTCAGGTCTCGGGGAGCAGCGTTATCCTCCAGGGCTCACCCGCCATAAAGGGTCAGGTCTCCGACAGCAGCGTTATCCTCAGGGGCTCACCCGCCATAAAGGGTCAGATCTCCGACAGCAGCGTTATCCTCAGGGGCTCACCCGCCATGAAGGTTCAGGTCTCGGACAGCAGAGTTATCCTCAGGGGCTCACCCGGTATGAAGGTTTAGGTCTCGGGGAGCAGCGTTATCCTCAGGGGCTCACCCGCAATGAAGGTTCAGGTCTCGGACAGCAGAGTTATACTCAGGGGCTCACCCGCCATGAAGGTTCAGGGCTCAGACAGCAGAGTTATCCTCAGGGGCTCACCCGCCATGAAGGTTCAGGGCTCAGACAGCAGAGTTATCCTCCGAGGCTCACCCGCCATGAAGGTTCAGGTCTCGGGGAGCAGCGTTATCCTCAGGGGCTCACCCGCCATGAAGGTTCTGGTCTCGGACAGCAGCGTTATCCTCCAGGTCTCACCCGCCATGAAGGGTCAGGTCTCCGACAGCAGCGTTATCCTCAGGGGCTCACCCACCATAAAGGGTCAGGTCTCCGACAGCAGCGTTATCCTCAGGGGCTCACCCACCATGAAGGTTTAGGTCTCAGACAGTAGAGGTATGCTCAGGGGCTCACCCGCCATGAAGGTTCAGTTCTCGGACAGCAGCGTTATCCTCAGGTGCTCACTAGCCATAAAGGTTCAGGTCTCACACAGCAGAGTTATCCTCCAGGGCTTACCCACCATGAAGGTTCAGGTCTCGGACAGCGGAGTTATCCTCCGAGGCTCACTCGCCATGAAGGTTCAGGTCTCGGGGAGCAGCGTTATCCTCAGGGGCTCACCCGCAATGAAGATTCAGGCCTCGGACAGCAGAGTTATCCTCAAGGGCTCACTCGCCATGAAGGTTCAGGTCTCGGACTGCAGAGTTATCTTCAGGGGCTCACCCGCCATGAAGGTTCAGGTCTCGGACAGCAGCGTTATCCTCCAGGGCTCACCCGCCATAAAGGGTCAGGTCTCGGAGAGCAGCGTTATCCTCAGGGGCTCACCCACCATGACGGTTCAGGTCTCGGACAGCAGCGTTATCCTCAGGGGCTCACCCGCCATGAAAGTTCAGGTCTCGGACAGCAGCCTTATCCTCAGGGGCTCACCCGCCATGAAGGTTCAGGTCTCGGGAGCAGAGTTATCCTCCGGCTCTCAACCGCCATGACAGTTCAGTTCTCGGACAGCAGCGTTATCCTCAGGGGCTCACCCGCCATGATGGTTCAGATCTCGGGGAGCAGCGTTATCCTCCGGCGCTCGCCCGCCATGACGGTTCAGGTCTCGGACAGCAGCGTTATCCTCAGTGGCTCACCCGCCATGAAGGTTCTGGTCTCGGACAGCAGCGTTATCCTCAGGGGCTCACCCGCCATGAAGGTTCAGGTCTCAGACAGTAGAGTGATGATCAGGGGCTCACCCGCCATGAAGGTTCAGGTCTCGGACAGCAGAGTTATCCTCAGGGGCTCACCCGCCATGAAGGTTCAGGTCTCGGACAGCAGCGTTATCCTCCAGGGCTCACCCGCCATAAAGGGTCAGGTCTCGGACTGCAGCGTTATCCTCAGGGGCTCACCCGCCATGACGGTTCAGGTCTCGGACAGCAGCCTTATCCTCAGGGGCTCACCCGCTATGAAGGTTCAGGTCTCGGACAGCAGCGTTATCCTCAGGGGCTCACCCGCCATGAAGGTTCAGGTCTCAGGGAGCAGCGTTATCCTCCGGCGCTCACCCGCCATGAAGGTTCAGGTCTCGGACAGCAGCGTTATCCTCCAGGGCTCACCCGCCATAAAGGGTCAGGTCTCGGAGAGCAGCGTTATCCTCAGGGGCTCACCCGCCATAAAGGGTCAGGTCTCGGACAGCAGCGTTATCCTCAGGGGCTCACCCGCCATGACGGTTCAGGTCTCGGACAGCAGCCTTATCCTCAGGGGCTCACCCGCTATGAAGGTTCAGGTCTCGGACAGCAGCGTTATCCTCAGGGGCTCACCCGCCATGAAGGTTCAGGTCTCAGGGAGCAGCGTTATCCTCCAGCGCTCACCCGCCATGAAGGTTCAGGTCTCGGACAGCGGGGTTATCCTCAGGGGCTCACCCGCCATGAAGGTTCAGGTCTCGGGGAGCAGTGTTATCCTCCGGCGCTCACCCGCCATGAAGGTTCAGGTCTCGGACAGCAGCGTTATCCTCAGGGGCTCACCCGCCATGAAGGTTCAGGTCTCAGGGAGCAGCGTTATCCTCCGGCGCTCACCCGCCATGAAGGTTCAGGTCTCGGACAGCAGGGTTATCCTCAGGGGCTCACCCGCCATGAAGGTTCAGGTCTCGGGGAGCAGTGTTATCCTCCGGCGCTCACCCGCCATGAAGGTTCAGGTCTCGGACAGCAGCGTTATCCTCAGGGGCTCACCCGCCATGAAGGTTCAGGTCTCAGGGAGCAGCGTTATCCTCCGGCGCTCACCCGCCATGAAGGTTCAGGTCTCGGACAGCAGGGTTATCCTCAGGGGCTCACCCGCCATGAAGGTTCAGGTCTCGGGGAGCAGTGTTATCCTCCGGCGCTCACCCGCCATGAAGGTTCAGGTCTCGGACAGCAGCGTTATCCTCAGGGGCTCACCCGCCATGAAGGTTCAGGTCTCGGGGAGCAGCGTTATCCTCAGGGGCTTACCCGCCATGAAGGTTCAGGTCTCGGGGAGCAGTGTTATCCTCCGGCGCTCACCCGCCATGAAGGTTCAGGTCTCGGACAGCAGCGTTATCCTCAGGGGCTCACCCGCCATGAAGGTTCAGGTCTCGGGGAGCAGCGTTATCCTCAGGGGCTCACCCGCCATGAAGGTTCAGGTCTCGGGGAGCAGCGTTATCCTCAGGGGCTCACCCGCCATGAAGGTTCAGGTCTCGGGGAGCAGTGTTATCCTCCGGCGCTCACCCGCCATGAAGGTTCAGGTCTCGGACAGCAGCGTTATCCTCAGGGGCTCACCCGCCATGAAGGTTCAGGTCTCGGACAGCAGCGTTATCCTCAGGGGCTCACCCGCCATGAAGGTTCAGGTCTCGGGGAGCAGCGTTATCCTCAGGGGCTCACCCGCCATAAAGGGTCAGGTCTCGGACAGCAGCGTTATCCTCAGGGGCTCACCCGCCATGAAGGTTCAGGTCTCGGACAGCAGCGTTATCCTCAGGGGCTCACCCGCCATGAAGGTTCAGGTCTCGGGGAGCAGCGTTATCCTCAGGGGCTCACCCGCCATGAAGGTTCAGGTCTCGGACAGCAGCGTTATCCTCAGGGGCTCACCCGCCATGAAGGTTCAGGTCTCGGGGAGCAGCGTTATCCTCAGGGGCTCACCCGCCATAAAGGGTCAGGTCTCGGACAGCAGCGTTATCCTCAGGGGCTCACCCGCCATGAAGGTTCAGGTCTCGGACAGCAGCGTTATCCTCAGGGGCTCACCCGCCATGAAGGTTCAGGTCTCGGGGAGCAGCGTTATCCTCAGGGGCTCACCAGCCATAAAGGGTCAGGTCTCGGACAGCAGCGTTATCCTCAGGGGCTCACCCGCCATGAAGGTTCAGGTCTCGGACAGCAGCGTTATCCTCAGGGGCTCACCCGCCATAAAGGGTCAGGTCTCGGACAGCAGCGTTATCCTCAGGGGCTCACCCGCCATGAAGGTTCAGGTCTCAGGGAGCAGCGTTATCCTCCGGCGCTCACCCGCCATGAAGGTTCAGGTCTCGGACAGCAGCGTTATCCTCCAGGGCTCACCCGCCATAAAGGGTCAGGTCTCGGAGAGCAGCGTTATCCTCAGGGGCTCACCCGCCATAAAGGGTCAGGTCTCGGACAGCAGCCTTATCCTCAGGGGCTCACCCGCCATGACGGTTCAGGTCTCGGACAGCAGCCTTATCCTCAGGGGCTCACCCGCTATGAAGGTTCAGGTCTCGGACAGCAGCGTTATCCTCAGGGGCTCACCCGCCATGAAGGTTCAGGTCTCAGGGAGCAGCGTTATCCTCCGGCGCTCACCCGCCATGAAGGTTCAGGTCTCGGACAGCAGGGTTATCCTCAGGGGCTCACCCGCCATGAAGGTTCAGGTCTCGGGGAGCAGTGTTATCCTCCGGCGCTCACCCGCCATGAAGGTTCAGGTCTCGGACAGCAGCGTTATCCTCAGGGGCTCACCCGCCATGAAGGTTCAGGTCTCAGGGAGCAGCGTTATCCTCCGGCGCTCACCCGCCATGAAGGTTCAGGTCTCGGACAGCAGGGTTATCCTCAGGGGCTCACCCGCCATGAAGGTTCAGGTCTCGGGGAGCAGTGTTATCCTCCGGCGCTCACCCGCCATGAAGGTTCAGGTCTCGGACAGCAGCGTTATCCTCAGGGGCTCACCCGCCATGAAGGTTCAGGTTTCAGGGAGCAGCGTTATCCTCCGGCGCTCACCCGCCATGAATGTTCAGGTCTCGGACAGCAGGGTTATCCTCAGGGGCTCACCCGCCATGAAGGTTCAGGTCTCGGGGAGCAGTGTTATCCTCCGGCGCTCACCCGCCATGAAGGTTCAGGTCTCGGACAGCAGCGTTATCCTCAGGGGCTCACCCGCCATGAAGGTTCAGGTCTCGGGGAGCAGCGTTATCCTCAGGGGCTCACCCGCCATGAAGGTTCAGGTCTCGGGGAGCAGTGTTATCCTCCGGCGCTCACCCGCCATGAAGGTTCAGGTCTCGGACAGCAGCGTTATCCTCAGGGGCTCACCCGCCATGAAGGTTCAGGTCTCGGGGAGCAGCGTTATCCTCAGGGGCTCACCCGCCATGAAGGTTCAGGTCTCGGGGAGCAGCGTTATCCTCAGGGGCTCACCCGCCATGAAGGTTCAGGTCTCGGGGAGCAGTGTTATCCTCCGGCGCTCACCCGCCATGAAGGTTCAGGTCTCGGACAGCAGCGTTATCCTCAGGGGCTCACCCGCCATGAAGGTTCAGGTCTCGGACAGCAGCGTTATCCTCAGGGGCTCACCCGCCATGAAGGTTCAGGTCTCGGGGAGCAGCGTTATCCTCAGGGGCTCACCCGCCATAAAGGGCCAGGTCTCGGACAGCAGCGTTATCCTCAGGGGCTCACCCGCCATGAAGGTTCAGGTCTCGGACAGCAGCGTTATCCTCAGGGGCTCACCCGCCATAAAGGTTCAGGTCTCGGACAGCAGAGTTATCCTCAGGGGCTCACTCGCCATGAAGGTTCAGGTCTCGGACAGCAGACTTATCCTCAGGGGCTCACCCGCCATGAAGGTCCAGGTCTCAGACAGCAGCGTTATCCTCAGGGGCTCACCCGCCATGAAGGTTCAGGTCTCGGGGAGCAGCGTTATCCTCAGGGGCTCACCCGCCATGAAGGTTCAGGTCTCGGACAGCAGCGTTATCCTCAGGGGCTCACCCGCCATGAAGGTTCAGGTCTCGGGGAGCAGCGTTATCCTCAGGGGCTCACCCGCCATAAAGGGTCAGGTCTCGGACAGCAGCGTTATACTCAGGGGCTCACCCGCCATGAAGGTTCAGGTCTCGGACAGCAGCGTTATCCTCAGGGGCTCACCCGCCATGAAGGTTCAGGTCTCGGGGAGCAGCCCACATCACGGGTCAATTCAATGAAGCTAAACATGTAGCCCAGGGATCTATGACCATTCCCCGGTGAAGGCCACGCTAGAGGGTCCTCTGGGAGACTTCATTCTGCCCCCCCAGATCGATGTTGTACCTCCGAGATACACACTTTAGGTCCAGTGTCAGGAAATGCACCGACCAATTCTTTGCAGAGAACCTGGGATCAGTGGACTCGGGAGTGACAATATGGGAGGCGTTTTAGACAGAATTCAGAGACTACAGCCAAGCCCAGATTGGGCCCTCTAAAAAAGAGAAGAAATTGAAATGCACTGCCCTTGAGAGTGAGATTTTCAATTTGGAGGCCCTGGTGGAGTAGGAAGAGAGAACACCCGGTTAATTTACACACCAACTTGGCTTGCGCCAGAAAGAATTGAGGGAGCTTCTGGAGGATGATGTCAGGGCCAGAACCCGGTCCTCACAGTACAGAATATATGAGATAGGTGGACAAGGCCAGTAAATTGCTGCCGTGGCTGGACAAGCGAGAGACGTCGGCGAAGTGGGTCCCGGATATAGTAGACGACCTTGGAAACAGACATGTGACAAGGAGAGAGATTGTGGAGGTGTTTGCAACCCATTATGAAAAGTTAAAGACATCTATCTTGTGGCACACAGAGTCGGACTGTACCAACTTCCTACGGGACATTGCCCCACTGGGCCTGCCCGTTGAGGACAGGGAAAGATTGGAGGGCAAACTTACAGTGGAGGAGATTAGTATAGCTGCAGTCGGGGAGGGCAGCGGGCCCAGTGGTCACCCATTGGAGCTGTTCAAATATATGCTCGATAAAATGGTGCCACACCTCCTTACAATGTTCCAGGAAGCCAGCCAGGCATGTGTCCTGTCACAGGATCAGTGGATGGCAGTGATAGTGGTGATACTCAAAGAGGGCGAACCCCCAACATATTGCGGGTCATAGAGGCTGATATTTCTCCTTAAGTTTGAGGTGAAGGTCCTTGCCAAGCGCCTAGGCACAGTGATTTCCTCTCTTGTACATTCAGACCAATCGGGCTTTATGACGCACAAGGGTACCAGGCTTAACCTGCACAGACTATTCGGGATCCTGCATGTCACTGAGCCAAACTCCTCAGTGCCATCGGCTCTCCTGTCCCTGGATGCCAGAATGCCTTTTCATAGCGTGGAGTGGAATTATCTGTGTGCGGTTTTGGTGCGCATGAGGTTTGGACCAAAGCTTATTGGTCTGATAAAGTTACTATAGGAACAGCTGCTGACTAAAGTGCAGGTTGTGTCCCGAGAGTTTCCCCTACAGAAGGGTATGTGTCAGGGGTGCACTCTGTCTCCCATCTTATTTGCCCTAGCTCTAGAACCACTAGCGGCATGGGTACGCTAGGACCCCCTGATGTGGGATATTCCAGTTGGTGACGAGTGGGATGAGCGCATATCCTTATATGCGATGATGTCCGGCATGCATGGCAGTCCACAGACAGAAATACTACAAATATTTTGATCTTTGGGAACTTCTCTGGATACTGCATTAATTGGGATCAACCCCTGTTGTTTCCACTGGTGGGGGAGGCCCCCAATCTGACGTCAAGGTGCGACATTCCCCTGGAGTTAGACGGGTTTATATATTTGGGAATATATATAAGGAGGAACCCCAATAGCTTTATGAATGCAACCTCTTCCCCTAGTTGGATAGATTTAAGAGGGATGCCCAGCACTGGTGGTCACTGTCTTTAACGTTAATGGGCCGTGCTGACTTATTTAAAATGATGACGCTTCCACACCTATTATACGTACTGCAGAACACCCCCTGACAAATTCTGATACATTTCTTCCAATCGATTGAGGCCGAGTTATGATCCCTGTTATGGAGTGGAGGAGCACCACGCAGAGCTCTACATAAACTACGAATGGGGTATATGAGGGAGGACTGGCAATCCCAGGTGTAAAGTTGTATTACTGGGCCTCCCAGCTGGTCACAATGAAGGACTCGGCCTTTGGGGACCGGACAAAACCATCCTATTGAGTTGAGAGGTCGTATATGGAGGCCAGGGGTCACCTCTCTCTACTCTATCATAGAAAAAAGACTCAAGGGCTACCGACATACAGGCAGACGGTAGTTAACATCTGGCTGGAGGCAACAAAATACTTGGACTGGGAGGGCAGACTGATGACAATGACCACTTGTGGTCCAGTGACCAGCTTGACAGGGTGAGCAAGCTGAAGCATTTCTGAAAACGGAAACTCCTCGGTTTGGAACAATTAGGGGATGTTTGGAGAAACCAGGCATATGTGACATTTGCTGTCCTCCAACAAGAGTATGAAATGGGTCCTGGGGAATGGCTGTGGTATTTGCAGCTTGACCACGTGCTTCGTGGTCACATCTGTGAGGGTGAAGACCTGACTGAGGGATCCCCCCTGGAGGACAGACTCTTGACGGACCCCTTGGAGGGGAAGGCAATATCTTTAATATACAATAAGATGGGAAATAATTCCCCGGAACTCCTGGGGCTGTTGAGCGTCACATGGAGGGGTGTTGTGTTCCCAATAGATGACAAAGACTGACTAGAAGCCCTACAGGGCCCTAGAGAAGTTCCTGGTTCTGACTGAGCCAGGTGAAGCTCTTTCACCGAAGATATTACTCCCAAGGGTTGCTGCACCGACTAAGCAGGACAGAGTCATCCCGGTGTCACAGTGGGTGCAGAAAGGAAGGAACAGTCTATCATCATGGATGGGGATGTCCGACAATGCGGAAATACAGGGGTAAAATGTGGGGAGTCATTGCACTGGTGGCGGGGCGGAGGTTCTCCTGGTGCTGAAGTGATTCCTGTTGATGATTCCCGGGTATGAGGCATGGCCAAGGTACATCAAGATAT
The DNA here is from genome assembly GCF_964263255.1 of Lissotriton vulgaris. NCBI lineage: Eukaryota > Metazoa > Chordata > Amphibia > Caudata > Salamandridae > Lissotriton > Lissotriton vulgaris. The sequence goes on along the minus strand of NW_028254425.1, from coordinate 808,173 downwards.
GGTTGGCGGTGGTGGTGGTGGCGAAGAGTAACATAGCAAGGTTCCAGGGGGGCTCTGGCTCAGCCGAGGGTGGTGGACTGCCAAACTGACCTGGGCTGGTGTTGGCAGGCACAGCGCACTATATATCCGTACAGAAGATGTCCGAAGAAATGGGAAAGATCTGGGGACCTTGACAAGCTTATCAAGGGCTGTGGTGGGGGGTCATTAGACAGGCAAGGATGGTCGCCCATCAATGTTGTGTCTTCTCTGATTGCAAAATGATAACTGTAAACTCACTGGTCAAATTATTTTATGTGAGACTTGTATCACTGATGTACTGCATGTTGAAATAAAAAGATGTAAAAAAAAAATCGAACCCCAAAGGATATATAATGTTCAATTTAACTAAATGATATAAAATAGTAAAAATATAATTAAATATAATTTAATGTTAAAAATATCTGAGAATAAAACGTATGCATTTCTAAATTAATGTAACATTAATTTTGATTAACCGCATCGCTGCGGCGGTTATTTTTGCGCTAAGCGGCTTTTTTCCAAAAGCTGCGTTACATGACGAGCTCAGCTCGTCATCCTCACACGACCACCGTGGCTGATGACGAGCTGAGCTCGTCATCAGCATCGGAGGGGTTAAAAAAATATTTAAATTACTTTTATTTATTTCTATACATCATTAGTAATAATTATTAATGTGTATTAAAACACATGTTTTTTATTTTCTTTAAATAGATATGTATTTTTTAATTCAAACTTCATAAAAACTATTTGCTGTTTCATTTAATATACATAATCACATATTTAATTCAAAATTATGTTAGTAGTGCTGTAACTTTTTTGTTTTATATTTAAAATAAATATATACATTACCTCACATAAAAATGCATTACTATTTTTTTTTGGGTGAGCAAGCTTTTCTATTCATCTCTATATTTTACCATAGAGAAAACTAGCAATGTTTATTGAACTTTGCAATAAATTTAAATTAAAAATTAAGTAATAAGTCAAAATAAAAATAATAACTTTTCAAATGAAAGTGCAGCTGAACCATAACTACACATTGTCAAAAGTGCCCCAAATGTGAGAGTTTGCTCTCCGGCCTACTTCTGTTTTTATCATTTCCTGGCTCGCTGCGGACACAATGCCAGGGAGTGGAAGGAACAGCGGGATCAGCACTTCTAACATGTTATGAAAGTGACGTCATCCACCGCTTTGTGCCACAACCTGCTTCTTGTAGGCAGGGGGCCAGGCAGCATCCCCAGCCAGGAGTTACTCAATCATTTGGGATTCCAAGAACATCATGGCTGTGCCTGGCAGATTCCACTCTACACAGCCCACACAGGCACTGTCTCTCCAGCACCGAGTCCGAAGTCCACACCGCTCCAAACTGTAGGAGGCGGAACATGTTCCAGGCAAATGTTCTGAGCTTCACTCAGCTGACCGCTCAGCCAGTAGTAAATCCTGGAGTATGTACTCAGGATCCCTGCAACGCACCTCCTTGTGCTGTGCAAGGCTTTCGCAGTATTAACAATGCTTGTTTGTTATGTGAGCCTCACTCTCCCTGGAGAATTGGGGATGTAGATCACCTAAAGAAGAATGTGGTTTTTGACTTTGAGATTTTGACAGACAAACCTGCGCGTCCACGGATGCTATAAGTTCAGTTATCCTCCAGGGCTCACCCGCCATGAAGGTTCAGGTATCGGACAGCAGCATTATCCTCAGGGGCTCACCCGCCATGAAGGTTCAAGTCTCGGGGAGCAGCGTTATCCTCAGGGGCTCACCCGCCATAAAGGGTCAGGTCTCGGACAGCAGAGTTATCCTCAGGGGCTCACCCGCCATGAAGGTTCAGGAATCGGACAGTAGAGTTATGCTCATGGGCTCACCTGCCATGACGGTTCAGGTCTCGGACAGCAGCGTTATCCTCAGGGACTCACCCACCATGAAGGTTCAGGTCTCAGACAGCAGCGTTATCCCCCGGGGCTCACCAGCCATAAAGGTTCAGGTCTCGGACAGCAGAGTTATCCTCAGGGGCTCACCCGCCATGAAGGTTCAGGTCTCGGGGAGCAGCGTTATCTCCCGGGGCTCACCAGCCATAAAGGTTCAGGTCTCGGACAGCAGAGTTATCCTCAGGGGCTCACTCGCCATGAAGGTTCAGGTCTCGGACAGCAGACTTATCCTCAGGGGCTCACCCGCCATGAAGGTCCAGGTCTCAGACAGCAGCGTTATCCTCAGGGACTCACCCACCATGAAGGTTCAGGTCTCAGACAGCAGCGTTATCCCCCGGGGCTCACCAGCCATAAAGGTTCAGGTCTCGGACAGCAGAGTTATCCTCAGGGGCTCACCCGCCATGAAGGTTCAGGTCTCGGGGAGCAGCGTTATCTCCCGGGGCTCACCAGCCATAAAGGTTCAGGTCTCGGACAGCAGAGTTATCCTCAGGGGCTCACCCGCCATGAAGGTTCAGGAATCGGACAGCAGCATTATCCTCAGGGGCTCACCTGCCATGAAGGTTCAGGTCTCAGACAGTAGAGTTATGCTCAGGGGCTCACCCGCCATGAAGGTTCAGGTATCGGACAGCAGCATTATCCTCAGGGGCTCACCCGCCATGAAGGTTCAAGTCTCGGGGAGCAGCGTTATCCTCAGGGGCTCACCCGCCATAAAGGGTCAGGTCTCGGACAGCAGAGTTATCCTCAGGGGCTCACCCGCCATGAAGGTTCAGGAATCGGACAGTAGAGTTATGCTCAGGGGCTCACCTGCCATGACGGTTCAGGTCTCGGACAGCAGCGTTATCCTCAGGGACTCACCCACCATGAAGGTTCAGGTCTCAGACAGCAGCGTTATCCCCCGGGGCTCACCAGCCATAAAGGTTCAGGTCTCGGACAGCAGAGTTATCCTCAGGGGCTCACCCGCCATGAAGGTTCAGGTCTCGGGGAGCAGCGTTATCTCCCGGGGCTCACCAGCCATAAAGGTTCAGGTCTCGGACAGCAGAGTTATCCTCAGGGGCTCACTCGCCATGAAGGTTCAGGTCTCGGACAGCAGACTTATCCTCAGGGGCTCACCCGCCATGAAGGTCCAGGTCTCAGACAGCAGCGTTATCCTCAGGGACTCACCCACCAGGAAGGTTCAGGTCTCAGACAGCAGCGTTATCCCCCGGGGCTCACCAGCCATAAAGGTTCAGGTCTCGGACAGCAGCGTTATCCTCAGGGGCTCACCTGCCATGAAGGTTCAGGTCTCGGGGAGCAGCGTTATCCCCGGGGCTCACCAGCCATAAAGGTTCAGGTCTCGGGGAGCAGCGTTAATCTCAGGGGCGCACCCGCAATGAAGGTTCAGGTCTCGGACAGCAGAGTTATCCTCAGGGGCTCACCTGCCATGAAGGTTCAGGTCTCGGGGAGCAGCGTTAATCTCAGGGGCGCACCCGCAATGAAGGTTCAGGTCTCGGACAGCAGAGTTATCCTCAGGGGCTCACCCGCCATGAAGGTTCAAGTCTCGAACAGCAGAGTTATCCTCAGGGGCTCACCCGCCATGAAGGTTCAGGTCTCGGGGAGCAGCGTTATCCTCAGGGGCTCACCAGCCATTACGGTTCAGGTCTCGGACAGCAGAGTTATCCTCAGGGGCTCACCCACCATGAAGGTTCAGGTCTCAGACAGCAGCGTTATCCCCCGGGGCTCACCAGCCATGACGGTTCAGGTCTCGGGGAGCAGCGTTATCCTCAGGGACTCACCCACCATGAAGGTTCAGGTCTCAGACAGCAGCGTTATCCCCCGGGGCTCACCAGCCATAAAGGTTCAGGTCTCGGACAGCAGAGTTATCCTCAGGGGCTCACCCGCCATGAAGGTTCAGGTCTCGGGGAGCAGCGTTATCCTCAGGGGCTCACCCGCCATGAAGGTTCAGGTCTCAGACAGTAGAGTGATGATCAGGGGCTCACCCGCCATGAAGGTTCAGGTCTCGGACAGCAGCGTTATCCTCAGGGGCTCACCGGCCATAAAGGTTCAGGTCTCAGACAGTAGAGTTATCCTCCGAGGCTCACCCGCTATGAAGGTTCAGGTCTCGGGGAGCAGCGTTATCCTCAGGGGCTCACCCGCCATGAATGTTCAGGTCTCAGACAGTAGAGTTATCCTCCGAGGCTCACCCGCCATGAAGGTTCAGGTCTCAGACTGCAGCGTTATCTCCCAAGGCTCACCAGCCATAAAGGTTCAGGTCTCGGACAGCAGAGTTATCCTCCGAGGTTCACCTGCCATGAAGGTTCAGGTCTCGGGGAGCAGCGTTATCCTCAGAGGCTCACCCCCCATGAAGGTTCAAGTCTCAGACAGCAGCGTTATCCCCCGGGGCTCACCAGCCATAAAGGTTCAGGTCTCGGACAGCAGAGTTATCCTCAGGGGCTCACCCGCCATGAAGGTTCAGGTCTCGGGGAGCAGCGTTATCCACGGGGGCTCACCCGCCATGAAGGTTCAGGTCTCGGGGAGCAGCGTTATCCTCAGGGGCTCACCTGCCATGAAGGTTTAGGTCTCAGCCAGTAGAGTTATGCTCAGGGGCTCACCTGCCTTAAAGATTCAGGGCTCAGACAGCAGAGTTATCCTCCGAGGCTCACCCGCCATGAAGGTTCAGGTCTCGGACAGCAGACTTATCCTCAGAGGCTCACCCGCCATGAAGGTTCAGGTCTCAGACAGCAGAGTTATCCTCCGAGGCTCACCCGCCATGAAGGTTCAGGTCTCGGACAGCAGACTTATCCTCAGAGGCTCACCCGCCATGAAGGTTCAGGTCTCAGACAGCAGAGTTATCCTCCGAGGCTCACCCGCAATGAAGGTTCAGGTCTCGGACAGCAGAGTTATCTTCAGGGGCTCACCCGCCATGAAGGTTCAAGTCTCGAACAGCAGAGTTATCCTCAGGGGCTCACCCGCCATGAAGGTTCAGGTCTAGAACAGCAGCGTTATCCTCCAGGGCTCACCCGCCATGAAGGTTCAGGTCTTGGACAGCAGAGTTATCCTCAGGGACTCACCCACCATGAAGGTTCAGGTCTCAGACAGCAGCGTTATCCCCCGGGGCTCACCAGCCATAAAGGTTCAGGTCTCGGACAGCAGAGTTATCCTCAGGGGCTCACCTGCCATGAAGGTTCAGGTCTCGGGGAGCAGCGTTATCCCCGGGGCTCACCAGCCATAAAGGTTCAGGTCTCGGACAGCAGAGTTATCCTCAGGGACTCACCCGCCATGAAGGTTCAGGTCTTGGACAGCAACGTAATCCTCAGGGGCTCACCCGCCATGAAGGTTCAGGTCTCGGGGAGCAGCGTTATCCCCAGGGGCTCACCCGCCATGAAGGTTTAGGTCTCAGCTAGTAGAGTGATGCTGAGGAGCTCACCAGCCTTAAAGGTTCAGGGCTCAGACAGCAGAGTTATCCTCCGAGGCTCACCCGCCATGAAGGTTCAGGTCTCGGGGAGCAGCGTTATCCTCCAGGGCTCACCCGCCATAAAGGGTCAGGTCTCCGACAGCAGCGTTATCCTCAGGGGCTCACCCGCCATAAAGGGTCAGGTCTCCGACAGCAGCGTTATCCTCAGGGGCTCACCCGCCATGAAGGTTCAGGTCTCGGACAGCAGACTTATCCTCAGGGGCTCACCCGCCATGAAGGTCCAGGTCTCAGACAGCAGCGTTATCCTCAGGGACTCACCCACCATGAAGGTTCAGGTCCCAGACAGCAGCGTTATCCCCCGGGGCTCACCAGCCATAAAGGTTCAGGTCTCGGACAGCAGAGTTAACCTCAGGGGCTCACCCGCCATGAAGGTTCAGGTCTCGGGGAGCAGCGTTATCCTCAGGGGCTCACCCGCCATGAAGGTTCAGGTCTCAGACAGTAGAGTGATGATCAGGGGCTCACCCGCCATGAAGGTTCAGGTCTCGGACAGCAGCGTTATCCTCAGGGGCTCACCGGCCATAAAGGTTCAGGTCTCAGACAGTAGAGTTATCCTCCGAGGCTCACCCGCTATGAAGGTTCAGGTCTCGGGGAGCAGCGTTATCCTCAGGGGCTCACCCGCCATGAATGTTCAGGTCTCAGACAGTAGAGTTATCCTCCGAGGCTCACCCGCCATGAAGGTTCAGGTCTTAGACTGCAGCGTTATCTCCCAAGGCTCACCAGCCATAAAGGTTCAGGTCTCGGACAGCAGAGTTATCCTCCGAGGTTCACCTGCCATGAAGGTTCAGGTCTCGGGGAGCAGCGTTATCCTCAGAGGCTCACCCCCCATGAAGGTTCAAGTCTCAGACAGCAGGGTTATCCCCCGGGGCTCACCAGCCATAAAGGTTCAGGTCTCGGACAGCAGAGTTATCCTCAGGGGCTCACCCGCCATGAAGGTTCAGGTCTCAGGGAGCAGCGTTATCCACGGGGGCTCACCCGCCATGAAGGTTCAGGTCTCGGGGAGCAGCGTTATCCTCAGGGGCTCACCCGCCATGAAGGTTTAGGTCTCAGCCAGTAGAGTTATGCTCAGGGGCTCACCTGCCTTAAAGATTCAGGGCTCAGACAGCAGAGTTATCCTCCGAGGCTCACCCGCCATGAAGGTTCAGGTCTCGGACAGCAGACTTATCCTCAGGGGCTCACCCGCCATGAAGGTTCAGGTCTCGGACAGCAGAGTTATCCTCCGAGGCTCACCCGCCATGAAGGTTCAGGTCTCGGGGAGCAGCGTTAATCTCAGGGGCGCACCCGCAATGAAGGTTCAGGTCTCGGACAGCAGAGTTATCCTCAGGGACTCACCCGCCATGAAGGTTCAAGTCTCGAACAGCAGAGTTATCCTCAGGGGTTCACCCGCCATGAAGGTTCAGGTCTAGAACAGCAGCGTTATCCTCCAGGGCTCACCCGCCATGAAGGTTCAGGTCTTGGACAGCAGAGTTATCCTCAGGGACTCACCCACCATGAAGGTTCAGGTCTCAGACAGCAGTGTAATCCCCCGGGGCTCACCAGCCATAAAGGTTCAGGTCTCGGACAGCAGAGTTATCCTCAGGGGCTCACCTGCCATGAAGGTTCAGGTCTCGGGGAGCAGCGTTATCCCCCGGGGCTCACCAGCCATAAAGGTTCAGGTCTCGGACAGCAGAGTTATCCTCAGGGGCTCACCTGCCATGAAGGTTCAGGTCTCAGGGAGCAGCGTTATCCTCCAGGGCTCACCCGCCATGAAGGTTCAGGTCTTGGACAGCAGAGTTATCCTCAGGGACTCACCCACCATGAAGGTTCAGGTCTCAGACAGCAGTGTAATCCCCCGGGGCTCACCAGCCATAAAGGTTCAGGTCTCGGACAGCAGAGTTATCCTCAGGGGCTCACCTGCCATGAAGGTTCAGGTCTCGGGGAGCAGCGTTATCCCCGGGGCTCACCTGCCATGAAGGTTCAGGTCTCGGACAGCAGAGTTATCCTCAGGGACTCACCCGCCATGAAGGTTCAGGTCTTGGACAGCAACGTAATCCTCAGGGGCTCACCCGCCATGAAGGTTCAGGTCTCGGGGAGCAGCGTTATCCCCAGGGGCTCACCCGCCATGAAGGTTTAGGTCTCAGCCAGTAGAGTGATGCTGAGGAGCTCACCAGCCTTAAAGGTTCAGGGCTCAGACAGCAGAGTTATCCTCCGAGGCTCACCCGCCATGAAGGTTCAGGTCTCGGGGAGCAGCGTTATCCTCCAGGGCTCACCCGCCATAAAGGGTCAGGTCTCCGACAGCAGCGTTATCCTCAGGGGCTCACCCGCCATAAAGGGTCAGATCTCCGACAGCAGCGTTATCCTCAGGGGCTCACCCGCCATGAAGGTTCAGGTCTCGGACAGCAGAGTTATCCTCAGGGGCTCACCCGGTATGAAGGTTTAGGTCTCGGGGAGCAGCGTTATCCTCAGGGGCTCACCCGCAATGAAGGTTCAGGTCTCGGACAGCAGAGTTATCCTCAGGGGCTCACCCGCCATGAAGGTTCAGGGCTCAGACAGCAGAGTTATCCTCAGGGGCTCACCCGCCATGAAGGTTCAGGGCTCAGACAGCAGAGTTATCCTCCGAGGCTCACCCGCCATGAAGGTTCAGGTCTCGGGGAGCAGCGTTATCCTCAGGGGCTCACCCGCCATGAAGGTTCTGGTCTCGGACAGCAGCGTTATCCTCCAGGTCTCACCCGCCATGAAGGGTCAGGTCTCCGACAGCAGCGTTATCCTCAGGGGCTCACCCACCATAAAGGGTCAGGTCTCCGACAGCAGCGTTATCCTCAGGGGCTCACCCACCATGAAGGTTTAGGTCTCAGACAGTAGAGGTATGCTCAGGGGCTCACCCGCCATGAAGGTTCAGTTCTCGGACAGCAGCGTTATCCTCAGGTGCTCACTAGCCATAAAGGTTCAGGTCTCACACAGCAGAGTTATCCTCCAGGGCTTACCCACCATGAAGGTTCAGGTCTCGGACAGCGGAGTTATCCTCCGAGGCTCACTCGCCATGAAGGTTCAGGTCTCGGGGAGCAGCGTTATCCTCAGGGGCTCACCCGCAATGAAGATTCAGGCCTCGGACAGCAGAGTTATCCTCAAGGGCTCACTCGCCATGAAGGTTCAGGTCTCGGACTGCAGAGTTATCTTCAGGGGCTCACCCGCCATGAAGGTTCAGGTCTCGGACAGCAGCGTTATCCTCCAGGGCTCACCCGCCATAAAGGGTCAGGTCTCGGAGAGCAGCGTTATCCTCAGGGGCTCACCCACCATGACGGTTCAGGTCTCGGACAGCAGCGTTATCCTCAGGGGCTCACCCGCCATGAAAGTTCAGGTCTCGGACAGCAGCCTTATCCTCAGGGGCTCACCCGCCATGAAGGTTCAGGTCTCGGGAGCAGCGTTATCCTCCGGCTCTCAACCGCCATGACAGTTCAGTTCTCGGACAGCAGCGTTATCCTCAGGGGCTCACCCGCCATGATGGTTCAGATCTCGGGGAGCAGCGTTATCCTCCGGCGCTCGCCCGCCATGACGGTTCAGGTCTCGGACAGCAGCGTTATCCTCAGTGGCTCACCCGCCATGAAGGTTCTGGTCTCGGACAGCAGCGTTATCCTCAGGGGCTCACCCGCCATGAAGGTTCAGGTCTCAGACAGTAGAGTGATGATCAGGGGCTCACCCGCCATGAAGGTTCAGGTCTCGGACAGCAGAGTTATCCTCAGGGGCTCACCCGCCATGAAGGTTCAGGTCTCGGACAGCAGCGTTATCCTCCAGGGCTCACCCGCCATAAAGGGTCAGGTCTCGGACAGCAGCGTTATCCTCAGGGGCTCACCCGCCATGACGGTTCAGGTCTCGGACAGCAACCTTATCCTCAGGGGCTCACCCGCTATGAAGGTTCAGGTCTCGGACAGCAGCGTTATCCTCAGGGGCTCACCCGCCATGAAGGTTCAGGTCTCAGGGAGCAGCGTCATCCTCCGGCGCTCACCCGCCATGAAGGTTCAGGTCTCGGACAGCAGCGTTATCCTCCAGGGCTCACCCGCCATAAAGGGTCAGGTCTCGGAGAGCAGCGTTATCCTCAGGGGCTCACCCGCCATAAAGGGTCAGGTCTCGGACAGCAGCGTTATCCTCAGGGGCTCACCCGCCATGACGGTTCAGGTCTCGGACAGCAGCCTTATCCTCAGGGGCTCACCCGCTATGAAGGTTCAGGTCTCGGACAGCAGCGTTATCCTCAGGGGCTCACCCGCCATGAAGGTTCAGGTCTCAGGGAGCAGCGTTATCCTCCAGCGCTCACCCGCCATGAAGGTTCAGGTCTCGGACAGCGGGGTTATCCTCAGGGGCTCACCCGCCATGAAGGTTCAGGTCTCGGGGAGCAGTGTTATCCTCCGGCGCTCACCCGCCATGAAGGTTCAGGTCTCGGACAGCAGCGTTATCCTCAGGGGCTCACCCGCCATGAAGGTTCAGGTCTCAGGGAGCAGCGTTATCCTCCGGCGCTCACCCGCCATGAAGGTTCAGGTCTCGGACAGCAGGGTTATCCTCAGGGGCTCACCCGCCATGAAGGTTCAGGTCTCGGGGAGCAGTGTTATCCTCCGGCGCTCACCCGCCATGAAGGTTCAGGTCTCGGACAGCAGCGTTATCCTCAGGGGCTCACCCGCCATGAAGGTTCAGGTCTCAGGGAGCAGCGTTATCCTCCGGCGCTCACCCGCCATGAAGGTTCAGGTGTCGGACAGCAGGGTTATCCTCAGGGGCTCACCCGCCATGAAGGTTCAGGTCTCGGGGAGCAGTGTTATCCTCCGGCGCTCACCCGCCATGAAGGTTCAGGTCTCGGACAGCAGCGTTATCCTCAGGGGCTCACCCGCCATGAAGGTTCAGGTCTCGGGGAGCAGCGTTATCCTCAGGGGCTTACCCGCCATGAAGGTTCAGGTCTCGGGGAGCAGTGTTATCCTCCGGCGCTCACCCGCCATGAAGGTTCAGGTCTCGGACAGCAGCGTTATCCTCAGGGGCTCACCCGCCATGAAGGTTCAGGTCTCGGGGAGCAGCGTTATCCTCAGGGGCTCACCCGCCATGAAGGTTCAGGTCTCGGGGAGCAGCGTTATCCTCAGGGGCTCACCCGCCATGAAGGTTCAGGTCTCGGGGAGCAGTGTTATCCTCCGGCGCTCACCCGCCATGAAGGTTCAGGTCTCGGACAGCAGCGTTATCCTCAGGGGCTCACCCGCCATGAAGGTTCAGGTCTCGGGGAGCAGCGTTATCCTCAGGGGCTCACCCGCCATGAAGGTTCAGGTCTCGGGGAGCAGCGTTATCCTCAGGGGCTCACCCGCCATAAAGGGTCAGGTCTCGGACAGCAGCGTTATCCTCAGGGGCTCACCCGCCATGAAGGTTCAGGTCTCGGGGAGCAGCGTTATCCTCAGGGGCTCACCCGCCATGAAGGTTCAGGTCTCGGACAGCAGCGTTATCCTCAGGGGCTCACCCGCCATGAAGGTTCAGGTCTCGGGGAGCAGCGTTATCCTCAGGGGCTCACCCGCCATGAAGGTTCAGGTCTCGGGGAGCAGCGTTATCCTCAGGGGCTCACCCGCCATAAAGGGTCAGGTCTCGGACAGCAGCGTTATCCTCAGGGGCTCACCCGCCATGAAGGTTCAGGTCTCGGACAGCAGCGTTATCCTCAGGGGCTCACCCGCCATGAAGGTTCAGGTCTCGGGGAGCAGCGTTATCCTCAGGGGCTCACCAGCCATAAAGGGTCAGGTCTCGGACAGCAGCGTTATCCTCAGGGGCTCACCCGCCATGAAGGTTCAGGTCTCGGACAGCAGCGTTATCCTCAGGGGCTCACCCGCCATAAAGGGTCAGGTCTCGGACAGCAGCGTTATCCTCAGGGGCTCACCCGCCATGAAGGTTCAGGTCTCAGGGAGCAGCGTTATCCTCCGGCGCTCACCCGCCATGAAGGTTCAGGTCTCGGACAGCAGCGTTATCCTCCAGGGCTCACCCGCCATAAAGGGTCAGGTCTCGGAGAGCAGCCATATCCTCAGGGGCTCACCCGCCATAAAGGGTCAGGTCTCGGACAGCAGCCTTATCCTCAGGGGCTCACCCGCCATGACGGTTCAGGTCTCGGACAGCAGCCTTATCCTCAGGGGCTCACCCGCTATGAAGGTTCAGGTCTCGGACAGCAGCGTTATCCTCAGGGGCTCACCCGCCATGAAGGTTCAGGTCTCAGGGAGCAGCGTTATCCTCCGGCGCTCACCCGCCATGAAGGTTCAGGTCTCGGACAGCAGGGTTATCCTCAGGGGCTCACCCGCCATGAAGGTTCAGGTCTCGGGGAGCAGTGTTATCCTCCGGCGCTCACCCGCCATGAAGGTTCAGGTCTCGGACAGCAGCGTTATCCTCAGGGGCTCACCCGCCATGAAGGTTCAGGTCTCAGGGAGCAGCGTTATCCTCCGGCGCTCACCCGCCATGAAGGTTCAGGTCTCGGACAGCAGGGTTATCCTCAGGGGCTCACCCGCCATGAAGGTTCAGGTCTCGGGGAGCAGTGTTATCCTCCGGCGCTCACCCGCCATGAAGGTTCAGGTCTCGGACAGCAGCGTTATCCTCAGGGGCTCACCCGCCATGAAGGTTCAGGTCTCAGGGAGCAGCGTTATCCTCCGGCGCTCACCCACCATGAATGTTCAGGTCTCGGACAGCAGGGTTATCCTCAGGGGCTCACCCGCCATGAAGGTTCAGGTCTCGGGGAGCAGTGTTATCCTCCGGCGCTCACCCGCCATGAAGGTTCAGGTCTCGGACAGCAGCGTTATCCTCAGGGGCTCACCCGCCATGAAGGTTCAGGTCTCGGGGAGCAGCGTTATCCTCAGGGGCTCACCCGCCATGAAGGTTCAGGTCTCGGGGAGCAGTGTTATCCTCCGGCGCTCACCCGCCATGAAGGTTCAGGTCTCGGACAGCAGCGTTATCCTCAGGGGCTCACCCGCCATGAAGGTTCAGGTCTCGGGGAGCAGCGTTATCCTCAGGGGCTCACCCGCCATGAAGGTTCAGGTCTCGGGGAGCAGCGTTATCCTCAGGGGCTCACCCGCCATGAAGGTTCAGGTCTCGGGGAGCAGTGTTATCCTCCGGCGCTCACCCGCCATGAAGGTTCAGGTCTCGGACAGCAGCGTTATCCTCAGGGGCTCACCCGCCATGAAGGTTCAGGTCTCGGACAGCAGCGTTATCCTCAGGGGCTCACCCGCCATGAAGGTTCAGGTCTCGGGGAGCAGCGTTATCCTCAGGGGCTCACCCGCCATAAAGGGCCAGGTCTCGGACAGCAGCGTTATCCTCAGGGGCTCACCCGCCATGAAGGGTCAGGTCTCGGACAGCAGCGTTATCCTCAGGGGCTCACCCGCCATGAAGGTTCAGGTCTCAGGGAGCAGCATTATCCTCCGGCGCTCACCCGCCATGAAGGTTCAGGTCTCGGACAGCAGCGTTATCCTCAGGGGCTCACCCGCCATGAAGGTTCAGGTCTCGGGGAGCAGCGTTATCCTCAGGGGCTCACCCGCCATGAAGGTTCAGGTCTCGGGGAGCAGCGTTATCCTCAGGGGCTCACCCGCCATGAAGGTTCAGGTCTCGGACAGCAGCGTTATCCTCAGGGGCTCACCCGCCATGAAGGTTCAGGTCTCGGGGAGCAGCGTTATCCTCAGGGGCTCACCCGCCATAAAGGGCCAGGTCTCGGACAGCAGCCTTATCCTCAGGGGCTCACCCGCTATGAAGGTTCAGGTCTCGGACAGCAGCGTTATCCTCAGGGGCTCACCCGCCATGAAGGTTCAGGTCTCGGGGAGCAGCGTTATCCTCAGGGGCTCACCCGCCATAAAGGGTCAGGTCTCGGACAGCAGCGTTATACTCAGGGGCTCACCCGCCATGAAGGTTCAGGTCTCGGACAGCAGCGTTATCCTCAGGGGCTCACCCGCCATGAAGGTTCAGGTCTCGGGGAGCAGCGTTATCCTCAGGGGCTCACCCGCCATAAAGGGTCAGGTCTCGGACAGCAGCGTTATCCTCAGGGGCTCACCCGCCATGAAGGTTCAGGTCTCGGACAGCAGCGTTATCCTCAGGGGCTCACCCGCCATAAAGGGTCAGGTCTCGGACAGCAGAGTTATCCTCAGGGGCTCACCCGCCATGAAGGTTCAGGAATCGGACAGTAGAGTTATGCTCAGGGGCTCACCCGCCATGAAGGTTCAGGTCTCGGGGAGCAGCGTTATCCCCCGGGGCTCACCAGCCATAAAGGTTCAGGTCTCGGACAGCAGCGTTATCCCCCGGGGCTCACCCGCCATGAAGGTTCAGGTCTCGGACAGCAGCGTTATCCCCCGGGGCTCACCAGCCATAAAGGTTCAGGTCTCGGACAGCAGCGTTATCCTCAGGGGCTCACCCGCCATGAAGGTTCAGGTCTCGGGGAGCAGCGTTATCCTCAGGGGCTTACCCGCCATGAAGGTTCAGGTCTCGGGGAGCAGCGTTATCCTCAGGGGCTCACCCGCCATGAAGGTTCAGGTCTCAGACAGTAGAGTGATGATCAGGGGCTCACCTGCCATGAAGGTTCAGGTCTCGGACAGCAGCGTTATCCCCCGGGGCTCACCAGCCATAAAGGTTCAGGTCTCGGGGAGCAGCGTTATCCCCCGGGGCTCACCAGCCATAAAGGTTCAGGTCTCGGACAGCAGCGTTATCCTCAGGGGCTCACCCGCCATGAAGGTTCAGGTCTCGGGGAGCAGCGTTATCCTCAGGGGCTCACCCGCCATGAAGGTTCAGGTCTCGGGGAGCAGCGTTATCCTCAGGGGCTCACCCGCCATGAAGGTTCAGGTCTCAGACAGTAGAGTGATGATCAGGGGCTCACCCGCCATGAAGGTTCAGGTCTCAAACAGTAGAGTGATGATCCGGGGCTCACCCTCCATGAAGGTTCAGGTCTCGGACAGCAGCGTTATCCTCAGGGGCTCACCCGCCATGAAGGTTCAGGTCTCGGACAGCAGCGTTATCCTCAGGGGCTCACCCGCCATGAAGGTTCAGGTCTCGGGGAGCAGCGTTATCCTCAGGGGCTCACCCGCCATAAAGGGTCAGTCTCGGACAGCAGCGTTATCCTCAGGGGCTCACCCGCCATGAAGGTTCAGGTCTCGGACAGCAGCGTTATCCTCAGGGGCTCACCCGCCATGAAGGTTCAGGTCTCGGGGAGCAGCGTTATCCTCAGGGGCTCACCCGCCATGAAGGTTCAGGTCTCGGACAGCAGCGTTATCCTCAGGGGCTCACCCGCCATGAAGGTTCAGGTCTCGGGGAGCAGCGTTATCCTCAGGGGCTCACCCGCCATAAAGGGTCAGGTCTCGGACAGCAGCGTTATCCTCAGGGGCTCACCCGCCATGAAGGTTCAGGTCTCGGACAGCAGCGTTATCCTCAGGGGCTCACCCGCCATAAAGGGTCAGGTCTCGGACAGCAGAGTTATCCTCAGGGGCTCACCCGCCATGAAGGTTCAGGAATCGGACAGTAGAGTTATGCTCAGGGGCTCACCTGCCATGACGATTCAGGTCTCGGACAGCAGCGTTATCCTCAGGGGCTCACCCGCCATGAAGGTTCAGGTCTCGGGGAGCAGCGTTATCCTCAGGGGCTCACCCGCCATGAAGGTTCAGGTCTCGGGGAGCAGCGTTATCCTCAGGGGCTCACCCGCCATGAAGGTTCAGGCCTCGGGGAGCAGCGTTATCCTCAGGGGCTCACCTGCCATGAAGGTTCAGGTCTCGGACAGCAGCGTTATCCCCCGGGGCTCACCCGCCATGAAGGTTCAGGTCTCGGACAGCAGCGTTATCCTCAGGGGCTCACCCGCCATGAAGGTTCAGGTCTCGGACAGCAGCGTTATCCTCAGGGGCTCACCCGCCATGAAGGTTCAGGTCTCGGACAGCAGCGTTATCCCCCGGGGCTCACCCGCCATGAAGGTTCAGGTCTCGGACAGCAGCGTTATCCTCAGGGGCTCACCCGCCATGAAGGTTCAGGTCTCGGACAGCAGCGTTATCCCCCGGGGCTCACCCGCCATGAAGGTTCAGGTCTCGGACAGCAGCGTTATCCCCCGGGGCTCACCAGCCATAAAGGTTCAGGTCTCGGACAGCAGCGTTATCCTCAGGGGCTCACCCGCCATGAAGGTTCAGGTCTCAGACAGTAGAGTGATGATCAGGGGCTCACCTGCCATGAAGGATCAGGTCTCGGACAGCAGCGTTATCCCCCGGGGCTCACCAGCCATAAAGGTTCAGGTCTCGGACAGCAGCGTTATCCTCAGGGGCTCACCCGCCATGAAGGTTCAGGTCTCAGGGAGCAGCGTTATCCCCCGGGGCTCACCAGCCATAAAGGTTCAGGTCTCGGACAGCAGCGTTATCCCCCGGGGCTCACCCGCCATGAAGGTTCAGGTCTCGGACAGCAGCGTTATCCCCCGGGGCTCACCAGCCATAAAGGTTCAGGTCTCGGACAGCAGCGTTATCCTCAGGGGCTCACCCGCCATGAAGGTTCAGGTCTCGGGGAGCAGCGTTATCCTCAGGGGCTCACCTGCCATGAAGGATCAGGTCTCGGACAGCAGCGTTATCCTCAGGGGCTCACCCGCCATGAAGGTTCAGGTCTCAGACAGTAGAGTGATGATCAGGGGCTCACCTGCCATGAAGGATCAGGTCTCGGACAGCAGCGTTATCCCCCGGGGCTCACCAGCCATAAAGGTTCAGGTCTCGGACAGCAGCGTTATCCTCAGGGGCTCACCCGCCATGAAGGTTCAGGTCTCAGGGAGCAGCGTTATCCCCCGGGGCTCACCAGCCATAAAGGTTCAGGTCTCGGACAGCAGCGTTATCCCCCGGGGCTCACCCGCCATGAAGGTTCAGGTCTCGGACAGCAGCGTTATCCCCCGGGGCTCACCCGCCATAAAGGTTCAGGTCTCGGACAGCAGCGTTATCCTCCGGCGCTCACCAGCCATAAAGGTTCAGGTCTCGGACAGCAGCGTTATCCTCAGGGGCTCACCCGCCATGAAGGTTCAGGTCTCAGGGAGCAGCGTTATCCCCCGGGGCTCACCAGCCATAAAGGTTCAGGTCTCGGACAGCAGCGTTATCCCCCGGGGCTCACCAGCCATAAAGGTTCAGGTCTCGGGGAGCAGCGTTATCCCCCGGGGCTCACCAGCCATAAAGGTTCAGGTCTCGGACAGCAGCGTTATCCTCAGGGGCTCACCCGCCATAAAGGTTCAGGTCTCGGACAGCAGCGTTATCCTCAGGGGCTCACCCGCCATGAAGGTTCAGGTCTCGGACAGCAGCGTTATCCCCCGGGGCTCACCAGCCATAAAGGTTCAGGTCTCGGATAGCAGAGTTGTCCTTCTTATCACACCGGTTGTAAAGTTACAGAGAAACAAGTGTTACAGGTTCAGCGAGAGGTAGAAGATTATTCTTTGAGTTACTCAGAGGTTACAGGCTCAGGCCATGAAGATATCCCAGATATTATAAAGATCGCAAAAACTCAAGGCTCAGACAGCAGAGATAATCCACAGGTGACAGATGTTACAGGCTCAGAGCTCAGACAGAATAGCTAACCCACAGGTGATAGATGTTACAGGCTCAGAGCTCGGACAGAAGAGCTAACCCACAGGTGATAGACATTACAGGCTCTGGGCACAGACAGCAGAGCTAACCCACAAATGACAGCTAGTGCAGGCTCAGAGCTCAGAAAGCAGAGCTAACCCACTGGTGGCAGATGTTACAGGCTCAGCGTTTCGGGGGAAGAGTTCATATTTGAGTTACACAGATGTTACAGGCTCAGGGCACAGAGAGCAGAGATGCCCCTCATATTATAAACATTCCACAGACTCGGGACTCAGCCAGCAGAAACATACCAATGGTGACACATTTAAATGCTCAATTCCTGAAGACTAGGGCTGCTTCTCAGAGTGAATGTGTGGGAAAAGGCATAGAGTAAAACAATGCAAGTAATTTACACCAATATGCTTTACACGCTCGCGTGACAAACAACATTTCTATCCGTCACACAGCGAACAATATTGTGCAATAAAGCTCTCCAGATGCAGCGAATCCGTGTGCACGGCCTTTAGGCAGCGGAGATATCTCTCAAATTGTACAGATCTGGCTGATTTCAGCTTCATCAAAAAGGTCTCTCCAAATTCAACACCACAAAACAAACAAGAGTTGTACATTTTGCAAATGGCCTTGTGTTTCGTTCCAGTTCAGTCAGTGATTCATAGCAATGCTTTGTTATAATTTAATGATGTGCGCATCAGCGACGGTGTCCTGACATCACCCGCTCAAAGAACTAATCAACTCGGTCTGTTCTTCTTCTGGATACTGCAGGGCACTCCCTTGTTTATGGCTGACAGTATATTCTCTCTAAAGTGTCTCACTGGTTTTTTTTTAAAGTTCCATGTATGTTTTCAAATTCCCTATATTCCTCAAAGTAGGCTTCAGTCGCTCTGCTATGGTTTTCGAAAATTATTTATTTCAGTTAACTTTTCTTTGAGTCTCGTTAGTTCATTATTTCACACCTAAAATTTTAGGGGCAGATTTACAAGCCTCTTGCACCACCAGTACGTCACTTTTTGTGACGTACTGGCGGCGCATGTTACTGCGCCATATTTACAAGGACAGGAAAAGTCACCCTGCGTGGCTTTTCCTGTCCTTGTAAATATGGCCCCTTTACACGCAGCACTTTGCGTGAAAGGGGAGTTCCATGGATAAGACACATTTCCAGATTTACGAGGAATCGTAAATATGGAAATGTGTCTGAATGCTATGCCTCCCTCTCCTTCTTTCAATGCGTACTGCATTCTACAGCACGCATTAAAAGAGGAAAATGCCTGTAGAGATTGTTTTTGTGCAGGAAGGTGCCCCTTCCTGCACAAAAACAATCTCTTCATGACGCAGGCATCCTGGCACCATGGTGCAAGGGTGCTTGCGCCGGCGCATGGCAGCAGTTTGTGCGTCAGCGCAGGGGGAAGCACAGAGATGCGACATATTATTGTAAATATGATGCATTCCTGTGCTTTGGAAGTGCCGCAGCATGGCGCAGTCAAAGGGCTTGCGTTGCCGTGCCCCTTAGGGCCCCATTTATGAGGCTTTTCTGTAGGGCAGCACAGCAGGCCTTCCTGCCGCGCTGCACTGCGGCAAAAGAAAAGGGCAGATACAGCGCATTCCTGTCCCTTTCTCTTGCGCCGGCGCACAATGGGCTGCCGTGCACCTACCCAGGCACCTTCGCACTATGGTGCAAGGGGGCCTGTGTTGCGGGGATGATTATTTTTGTACAGGAAGGGAAACCCTTGTATACAAAATAATCACAAGAGGCTTTTTTCTCTTTCTATGTGCGCTGCAGAATGCAGCGCGCATAGAACAAGGAAAAACGAGAAATAAAGATATTTCTCCTCATTGCGCCTCCCTCACGCCTCCCCTGGGGAGGTGTGAGCTTTTGGCACTGCCTTAGATTTACAATTTCTCGTAAATCTGGGGCAGTGTCAAAAGGCTGTGGATGTTGCTGGGAACGCCCCCAGCAACACCCATTGCACACGCCTTTAACACAGAACTTCACCAGTATCTTCCTTCTCGTAATCTTCGTTCCTCTCACCTGGCTCTACTCACAACCCCTACTTTTTTCCGTAAGAAACACGGTGGCCTCAGATTCTCTTTTCTTGCCCCCTCCTTCTGGAACTCACTTTCCTTTGAACTCAGATCAATCACTCCCTATACCATTTCAGATCCCGTTTGAAAACTTTATTGTTCTGCCAGGCTTATGAGTAACGTATTACTTGCTCATTAATCTTCACTGTTGATTCTCTGTTTCTCCCCTGCTCACAGCACCATGAAACCGTTTGGTGTAAGTGCGCTTTAGAAATGATTTTAACATAACATAACATAACATAACAGAACACTGCGTTAAAGGGAGTGGTTTATCAGACTGCATTAAGCCCAAAAAAGTGGCTTAGAGTTGCCTAATATATATCACGTAGGTTTCTGTGACACGGAACGTCAAAAAAAGTGACGTTCTAGAGGCACAAGGAGTCTCATAAATGAAGCCCATTATTTCTCATGCAGCCCCAAAAGTTCAAGCCCATTGGTACAGCATGTTTCGCTCAGCATTATGCACTTGTGAGCGCTTCACCAGGGCATCATTTTTCTTGGGTATCTAGGAAGTCAATAGCTGACGTGTCAACCCTCTGAGTTGTCAAGTGTGGAACCGACATTTGGACCCGTACCACATGTAGGCTCGGTGTTGCCACATCACTATTGTTTGCACAAACATGAATATTTTTCAAGAGGATTGCTCGGACAAAAGAGCGTAGACCCCGTGTTTCTGAAAGTTCCTGGGATGGCTCCAGTGTAGCTTTGTAGGATAACATTGCCTAGAGGGCAAATATTATGGAATACCTAGTATTTCTGGTTTTCTTTGTAAATAATATTTTAACTCCTCTGTTGCATACTTGTGATAGGAAGTCATTTTTTTCTTCGAAGCTAAGTACTGGGTGGGTTGAATCACGGCCCCTACTCCCTCCTACAATAGGATTTAACTTCCTCTTTGCTCTATCTAGAGACCATAAAATGTTCAATGGAAGCAACTTTGATATCCACTAGAGTGCTGTGTAGTATGGGCCTGTAACAATGGAGGTAAGTGCCCACGCAGGAGGGAGGTATCCACACACAATAATACCCAACAACCCCTGGACCCCAAGAAATGTCATTTTATGGAGCTTAATAATCACTGGATTTTCCATTAACCTAGGGTTCCAGAGCAGTGTGCTGTCCAGCTCAAAGCACTTCAACATCTCGTCAGGAGTAGTAAACGCTATATAGATACAATTGTTGTACAATACAATGGTGAATTCAGAAATGGTCAGTTTGTAGGCTGAGTTGAAAGCTCTGATTTGGGCAATTTGCTCGCTGTGGGAAAGTTCTCCCCGCCCTCCTTTCACCTACTCCAGAGATAGCCTCGAGTGTTGGGGAACACAGGCTATACTTAGGAAGAACAGATTTGTTTTCTCCAAGGAGGAGCATAGGATGGCAGATGGCAGTGCCAAAGGGGAGAGGGCTCAGAACTAACTCATATTATTTTTCAACACAATTTGAATGTTTTCCTATTAGTAGTAGTTTCCGAGTCTTAGGGACAGATTACTATGTCAGTCGGAACCTCTTCCAACCAACACGGTCTCGGATTCGGTTCCAACCGACTCACGATCGGCAGTTCTGCACGACCGATTACGATGCTTCCGAACACTGTTCAGAAGGACTCCCATTGACTTCAACGGGAGCCTGTGTTCTGAATGAGAACACAGGCTCCCATTGGGAAAAAGGGTGTCTGCAGAAAATATTGCACCCTGTTACGAGCACCCTATGGTGTCTGTCACACTGTGCATGGTTTTACAGGGGGGTCCCTGGGATACTCTCATGGACCCCAACCAGAAACATCAAGATGAAGGGGGACCTGCTAGGGGCACCCCAAGTAAGTTTCCCACAGCCTTTTTGTGTTGGACAGTCCGACTTGGAAAGGCTTTCAGAATCCAACATCGTAATCACTCAGTCGGAAACGCTGTCCGTAAAACTGTACAATTCAGCTCCGACTGACTCAGAGTCTCCGAGTGCTGATCGGAACCAATTCGGAATTACTGAACGGTTTCCATTCCGACCGCGTGCATCGTAATCGCTCTCTCGTAATTGTTTCCGACTGAGTAGGGCAGATGGGTTCCAACCCGGTCTAGGAGAATTTGATTGTTGTCGGAGGTTTTCTGACCATCATCGTAATCAGGCCCTTAGTGTCCAACTGCCTAAGTGTAAATTGCATATTACGTGTAATTATGTGGTAATCACACGAATTATGCAAGTAAATCATACATGATTTACCTTTTGGTCATTATTTTTGCCTCTTATGATTGGCCCTAAGTTTCTAAGCCGAGTTGTAATGCACTGCTTTGTGTTGCATTGTGCAATGTGCCTTTGCAAGGAATCCTATGGGGAGGCTTGCTTTATTCCGGTCATGTTATTCCAAATTTGCACAGATTACTAATGGATTTTAGTTTCGACCTTACGCAACACAATGATGTTTGGCAATTTTTTCAACCCTCTGCCTACAGGGGAAAATGCAAACCTGCCTCCCTTGCTAAAGGCATATTTGGTGTCAGGGCTTGGTTTTATATGTACTTTATATTGACTGTTGACTGATGATAGCACCTCTTGCTCCAGGCAGGTTGCTCCCCACCCCGCACAGCTCCACCTAACTGTGCCCTTGTCCCTGCTCCCTGATCTCGCTGATGCTGTGAGTTCGAGGCCCTCCTCCAACTGCAGGCTCCCGCCTGCGCCTCATCCCTGGTGGCCCAGTGGTGAGCCGTAAGTATATGTCTGCTCTCTCTGTTCCTTTTCTGTCTGTTTTTACTTGTCTGCTGTTTTAATTCTATTTTCTTGTATTCTGCTCTTTTCTGCCCGTTTTTCTCTCTGTAGCCCTTCCAGCGTTCCAGCCTTTCCTTCCCCTTCCCCCGCTGTGACCCCTGCGACCCTGGCCCCTCACTCACCCATTTGTTCCCGCTCCCGCCTCCCAGTTGCTCCTCCCTCCCACCTTCCCTTCTTATGGCGGCCACTGCGCGGTGAAGAGAGTGACCCTTGACCCTTCTCAAGGCAGGTTGCTCCCCACATCGGACAGCTCCACCTAACTGTGCCTGTGTCCCTGCTCCCTGATCACGCTGCTGCCGCAAGTTCGAAGCCCTCCTCCACCCGTAGGCTCCCTCCTGCGCCTCATCCCTGGTGGCCCTGGGGTGAGCCGTAAGTAAATGTCTGCTCTCTCTGTTCCTTTTCTGCCTGTTTTTACTTGTCTGCTGTTTTATTCTATTTTCTTGTAGTCTGTTCTTTTCTGCCTGTTTTTCTCTCTGTAGCCCTTCCAGCGTTCCAGCCTTTCCTTCCCCTTCCCGCCACTACGTCCCCTGCAACCCTACCCCCCTCACTTGCCCATTCATTCCTGCTCCTGCCTCCCAGCTGCTCCTCCCTCCCACCGCCCATTCTTATGGTGGCAGCACACAGCGGGCGTGCTTCTAAGTCCATCTGTGCCTGTCCATGCCTGGACCACACCCAGCGCCACACCCCCTGGCCCCGGCGACCACCAAGATGCCCACCACCGCTACGACGCCAGAACCCTCCACGAACTCAAAGCCTGTCGATCATCCACCAGCTTGCTGGCTACCCCGAAGCACCAGCCTCCAAGCCACCGCCAAGCCCACTGGGGTACGACGCAACCACCTCAGATGCATACTAATCAACACCCACTCCGCCCACAAGCACGCCATCGAACTCTGGGACCAACTCGACTCATCCTCCCCGGACGTCGCCTTCCTGACGGATACCTGGATTAACCCCTCCTCAGCGCCTCAACATCGCCATAGCCCTAGCCATGGTGGAGGAGTGTGGCTCAATGGTTAGAGTGGCAGACCCTGATGCAGAGTTCTGGCCCGGGACCAGGGTTCAATTCCCGCCTCGGTGGGTCTTGGGCTCAATTTCCTCGGACCTGATAATTCTCGCCTCTGTGCCTATTCTAATCATGGGTCCCACGCTGCAACTCTGAGCAATAGCTTGCTTAACCTCCACAACGGCCCCAACATTGCTAGGATGCCTGGCTTCACCCTGAGGGTGCCCAGGAGTGGACACTTCACAGGGAAAGCCAGGAGGGGTTCCACAGCGGTATGAGTAATAGCGCCAGGAAACCGCTTGGTGACAGTGCGCTCTACAAATACCTTGACATTTACATTTACATTTACATCCCGGACAGCTACACGATCATCTGCAGGGACCGCACCAACGGAGCAGGAGGAGGAATCGCCATTGTTCACAGGAATACCCTCAGAATCTCGACCAGCACCGAAGGCACCCTCAGCGCCGCTAAACACCTGCACTTCCAGATCCACATAAATCCCAATACCACCCTCAGAGGAACCCTCATCTGCAGACCCCCGGACCTTGGAGGCCACAGTTCAGTGACTCCATTGCTGACTTCATCAGTATGCAGGCACTTGCATCCACGCGCTACATCCTCCTCGGAGACCTGAACTTTCACCTCGAGAACGCCAACGACAACAACTCCACCACCCTGCTCGAAAACCTCGCCAACCTCGGACTCAAACAGCTCATCACGACTCCCACCAACTCCGCTGGACACAGGCTTGACCCCATCTTTTCCCCCATCAACCACATCACCTTCAGGCACACCACCAAACTCCACTGGACCGACCACTGCTGCATCCACTTCCTCTTCGAGAAACCCACCACGCACCACCACCCTCAACGGACCC
This sequence comes from Lissotriton vulgaris, assembly GCF_964263255.1. NCBI lineage: Eukaryota > Metazoa > Chordata > Amphibia > Caudata > Salamandridae > Lissotriton > Lissotriton vulgaris. The sequence goes on along the minus strand of NW_028254425.1, from coordinate 784,523 downwards.
CCCATCGCAGCTGGAACAACGTCACCGAAGACCAGCTAATCACCACCCTCACCAAAAACCCACCAACAGACACTGCCAACACTGCCGCCCGCAACCTCAGGCAATGGATCGACGACTGCGCCAACACTCTTGCCTGATCGAGAAACCCTCAAACAGACGCACCAACAGAACAGCCATCTGGTTCACCGCCGACCTCCAGGCTTTGAAGCAGACCTGCCGAAGACTCGAGAAGAAGCGGCACCCCAAACAGACACCGGACAACAATACAGCCCACAAGAACGCCATCCGCAGGCACCACCAACTCATCCGAACTGGCAAAAGGACCTCCTTCAAGGAACGCATCGACAACAACGCACACAACAGCAAAGAGCTCTTCAACATTGTGAAGAAACTCTCCAACCCCAGCTCCAACTCTAACAACATCCTGCCATCGCAAGACCTCTGCGACTCCCTAGCCATCTTCTTTCAGCGCATTATCGCAGACATCCACAACAGCTTCAACAACCAGGCCCCCCGACAACCACTGACACCTCAGACCCACCGCCCCCCAGCCACACCGACCTACTGCGCTCCCTGGACCCACGTCAATGACAACGACACCATCAAAATCATGAACACCATCCACTCCGGCTCACCATTTGACCCCTGCCTGCACCACATCTTCAATAAAGCAAGCTCAAGCTCCATCATCGCACCCCATCTCTGGAAGATCGTCAACAACTCCTTCGACACTGCCACCTTCCCGGAGAGTTGGAAGCATGCCAAAATCAACGCCTTACTCGAGAAACCCAAGGCGGACCCTAAGGACCTCAAGAACTTCCGGCCGATTTCCCTGCTCCCGTTCCCAGCGAATGTCATCGAGAAGATTGTCAACAGGCAACTGACACGCTTCCTCGAGGAGAACAACGCTCTGGACTCGTCCCAATCTGGATTCTGCAGCAACCATAGCACCGAAACTGCCCTCATCGCCGCCACCGACTACATCAGGTCCCTGCTGGACAACGGCAAAACAATGGCCCTCATCCTCCTGGACCTTTTGGCTGCCTTCGACACCGTCTGTCACCACACCCTACGCACACACCTTCACAACACAAGGATCCGCAACAAAGCCTAGGACTGGACCACTTCCTTCCTCACCGGCAGAACCCAGAGTGTCCGCCTCCCTCCATTCTGATCTGAAGCCACCAAGATCATCTGCGGCGTACCCCAAGGATCATCCCTGAGCCCAATCCTTTTCAACGTCTACATGGCACCGCTCGCTAACACCATCCGATCGCATGACCTCAACATCTTCTCGTACGCCGGCGACACCCAGCTGATCCTCTCCCTCACCAAGGCCCCCACCACCGCCAAAACCAACCTCCACAAAGAAATGAAGGCCGTCGCCAAATGGATGAAGAATAGCGGTCTGAAACTGAACTCAGACTAGACAGAGGTCCTCATCCTCGGCTCCACCCCCTCCGCCTGGGAAGACTCCTGGTGGCCGGCCACACTGGGAGCTGCACCAACACCCACCAACCACACACGCAACCTGGGGTTCCTCTTAGACTCATCGCTATCAATGACCCAGCAAGTCAATGCCATCTCCTCCTCCTGCTTCAACACCCTCTGCATGCTCCGCAAGATCTACAGATGGATCCCCACCGGAACCAGAAGGACAGTCACCCAGGCCCTCGTCTGCAGCAGACCGGACTACAGCAACGCCCTCTAAGCGGGAACCACGGCCAAACTCCAGAAACGACTACAACGCAAACAGAACGCCTCCGCACGCCTCATCCTCAACATCCCCCACCACATCACAGCCCACCTGAGAGACCTGCACTGGCTCCCCGTCAACAAGAGAATCACCTTCAAGTTCCTCACCCATGCTCACAAGGCACTCCACAACACCGGAGCAGCATATCTCAAGAAACGACTCACCTTCTACACCCCGACTGCCAACTCTGCTCCGCTGACCTCGCCATCGCCACCGTTCCATGCATCCACACAGGCAGCAGATCATTCTCCCACCTCGCCACCAAGACATGGAACACCCTCCCGGTCCACCTGCGGCAGACCCAGGGCCTGCTGACCTTCAGGAGACATCTCAAGACCTGGCTATTCGAGCAGTAGCAGCCCCCCCCGCTCCTTGAGACCCTCACGGGTGAGTAGTGGCCTTTACAAATGTTGATTGATTGATTGATTGGATTAAGCTTTTCTGTCTTTAAAGTTAACCAGAGACTCTTTTGCATCTGGGTTGCACCTCATTTATTCGAAAAACTGCTCTATTTTGTCAGCGATGGGAGTGCCACTGACAGAATTCCAACATCAACAAAGATCTGTTTTTCAACCCAGTTACTGATTGATGAAGGTTATCTCTTTCCTCACCAACTGTTGGGTTTTTCTTTGACTTTTAATTTTTAATGCAAGGCCTCTTTATAATTTCCAACTTTGATCTTTGGTGCTCGAGAGGCTAACTTGCTAATTGCTTGCATTTTCCTGGGAGCCTCAGCGATATCAACTCTTCCTAGACTAGTGTTTAAATTTCTAAGGCATAAACTCAGGGCCATATTTATGGCAAAGTAATGCAACGCAGTAGAGCAAGTCACCTTGCTGTGCTGCGTTACAGGCAAAGAGCAGGAATGCACCATATCTAAAAGAATCCGAGGCATTCCGGTCCTTGTCCCTGCGCTGGCCCCATTTTGGCTGCTTAGAGCGAATGCAGGCATTCTTGCGCCATGGTGCCAGGGTGCCTACATTACAGACAGGGGTGCTTTTGTGCAGCAAGGGGCACCTTCCAGTACAAAAACAATCCTGAGAGGAAAACTCCTCTTTCTCTGTGTGCTGCCATAAAGTACACATAGACAAAAACCACAATAGTTAGAGAAAGGGTCCAAGGGATATATAGTTTAAAGACCCACACATGATTTTATCTCCAGTTCCTACTCAATGTACAACACAAGAAACACAGGGGATCTACCAGCTGAAAAGATCAGTCATCATGGACGTTTTGTTTATGTTGGTGGACCAAATCCCAAAACAGTAATAAGGTGCGGTTTTGTCCCAATGATCAGGGGACCAGCCCTTTATGCACTAGGGTTTGGCCAGATGATATGACTGATCATTAAGTCTTTTTTGATGGAAACCCTATATCAATTGTTTTGGACTGGTTAGCCATTTATGAATACTCTATGATGTATTGGTCTCTTTATGTATGTAGAGTTCACTCTTCTTTTCTTTTGTCTTCACATATATACTGTCTATGTGATATATACACTCTGAGATCTCGTCGACTCGGTTTTGACAGTGCAGCTCTAATATTCAGCTGGTAGAACCCCTGTGTTTCTTGTGTTGTACATAAAGTACACATAGAAAGAGGGAGTAATGAGGAGAAATAAAGATATTTCTTCTTGTTTGCACCTCCCATGGGAAGGCGTATCTTTTCGGGGCATTCCCACTTCTGGTCATTTTGGGTATGCATCAAAAACAATGGGAGTTGCGTGGGAATACCCAAGCAAGGTCATGGAATGCCTCCCTGGCACAGAGTAAGGCAACATACTGATGTGTGCTGCGTAGCTTTGCTCAAGATTTATAAAGTCATCCAGGGCCACACAAGGAGGCCTTGAGCGACTTCATAAATCTCTCTTTTGAGTTGCGTCGCTGTTGCACCACTTAGTGTGGGGCAAGAGCGATGCAACAGGGCTTTTAAATATGCCTCTTATTGTCTCAAATATTGTATTGTATCTATCACTGTTTCTCACAGTTTGTCTTGATTGTACCAGCATAACTTATCTCTGCCATTAGGATTGTTGAAAGAGCCACACACGGTGGAAAAGGCGTTAGCTCTTGTTCCACCTTCACGCTTGTGCCTTCCAGTACCCCTCCTCCTCGCATACCACGGTCTGGCCGTACAATGTGTAGCACGGCAGCTGCCGCCGTGGTCGCTTTTGTCTCCCTCCCTGCTGAGCCACTTCCAATACATGTCTCTGTCAGGCTGTTCCTTCTGGAGAGAGAGCAACTGCTTCACTTATTCAGCCTGAGTGCTGCCACAGAGGCCTGTAAACTTCAGGGGGACCCAAGCAGGTTTCATGAGGTAATCAGTGCTTAATTTGAACTGGTGGTTTCCGGTGCTCGGCACCGGCAATTTCTTGCTAACACTGGCATTTATAACAGCCTGCCACACAGTGGTGCTGTTGGTTTTATTTAGAGATAAGCATAACAGCAGTTGTTTACTAATCCAATGTACTGTAAAATAACTAATAGCTGCCACAAAAGCCATTATGATAGCTTTAGGGGTCTGCAGTAGTCTGAATTGTCTCACTTGTAGGAGTGTGATGGTGAGTAGGTGTGATTGTACTGTCATTGGCAGCGTGGCAGGGGCAATGGGTGGTGCAAGCTGCAGCGGGCTTCTGACGAGGGCCCGGGCACTCATTGTTTTCACAAATTAAGCAACATGGCCTCACACAGACCACCAACCAGCAGCAACATGGCCTCAAGTGGATACCAACCTGCAGCACAAGGGCCTAAAGCAGATACCAACCTGCAGCTCAATGGCCTCAAGTAGATACCAACCTGCAGCATAATGGCCTCAAGTAGATACCAACCTGCAGCACCAAGGCCTAAAGCAGATACCAACCTGCAGCTCAATGGCCTCAAGTAGATACCACCCTGCAGTACAAGGGCCTAAAGCAGATACCAACCTGCAGCTCAATGGCCTCAAGTAGATACCAGCCTGCAGCACAATGGCCTCAAGTAGATACCAGCCTGCAGCACAATGGCCGCAAGTAGATACCAACCTGCAGCACAATGGCCGCAAGTAGATACCAACCTGCAGCACAATGGCCTCAAGTAGATACCAGCCTGCAGCACAATGGCCTCAAGTAGATACCAACCTGCAGCACAATGGCCTCAAGTGGATACCAACCTGCAGCACAAGGGCCTAAAGCAGATACCAACCTGCAGCTCAATGGCCTCAAGTAGATCCCAACCTGCAGCAACATGGCCTCAAGTGGATACCAACCTGCAGCACAAGGGCCTAAAGCAGATACCAACCTGCAGCTCAATGGCCTCAAGTAGATACCAACCTGCAGCACAATGGCCTCAAGTAGATACCAACCTGCAGCACAATGGCCTCAAGTAGATACTAACCTGCAGCACAATGGCCTCAAGCAGATACCAACCTGCAGTACAATGGCCTCAAGTAGGTACCAACCTGCAGTACAATGGCCTCAAGCAGATACCAACCTGCAGTACAATGGCCTCAAGTAGATACTAACCTGCAGCACAATGGCCTCAAGCAGATACCAACCTGCAGTACAATGGCCTCAAGCAGATACCAACCTGCAGCACAAAGGCCTCAAGTAGATACCAACCTGCAGCACAATGGCCTCCTGCAGCACAATGGCCTCCTGCAGCACAATGGCCTCAAGCAGATACCAACCTGCAGCACAATGGCCTCAAGCAGATACCAACCTGCAGCACAATGGCCTCAAGTAGGTACCAACCTGCAGCACAATGGCCTCAAGCAGATACCAACCTGCAGCAACATGGCCTCAAGCAGATACCAACCTGCAGCACAATGGCCTCAAGCAGATACCAACCTGCAGTACAATGGCCTCAAGTAGATACCAACCTGCAGCACAAAGGCCTCAAGTAGATACCAACCTGCAGCACAATGGCCTCAAGCAGATACCAACCTGGAGCACAATGGCCTCAAGCAGATACCAACCTGCAGCACAATGGCCTCAAGTAGATACCAACCTGCAGCACAAAGGCCTCAAGCAGATACCAACCTGCAGCACAATGGCCTCAAGCAGATACCAACCTGCAGCAACATGGCCTCAAGCAGATACCAACCTGCAGCACAATGGACTCAAGCAGATACCAACCTGCAGCACAATGGCCTCAAGCAGATACCAACCTGCAGCACAATGGCCTCAAGCAGATACCAACCTGCAGCACAATTGCCTCAAGTAGATACCAACCTGCAGCACAATGGCCTCCTGCAGCACAATGGCCTCAAGCAGATACCAACCTGCAGCACAATGGCCTCAAGCAGATACCAACCTGCAGCAACATGGCCTCAAGCAGATACCAACCTGCAGCACAATGGCCTCAAGCAGATACCAACCTGCAGCAACATGGCCTCAAGCAGATACCAACCTGCAGCACAATGGCCTCAAGCAGATACCAACCTGCAGCACAATGGCCTCAAGCAGATACTAACCTGCAGCACAATGGCCTCAAGCAGATACCAACCTGCAGCACAAGGGCCTCAAGCAGATACCAACCTGCAGCAACATGGGTGCAAGCAGATACCAACCTGCAGCACAATGGCCTCAAGCAGATACCAACCTGCAGCAACATGGCCTCAAGCAGATACCAACCTGCAGCACAATGGCCTCAAGCAGATACCAACCTGCAGCAACATGGCCTCAAGCAGATACCAACCTGCAGCACAATGGTCTCAAGCAGATACCAACCTGCAGCACAATGGCCTCAAGCAGATACTAACCTGCAGCACAATGGCCTCAAGCAGATACCAACCTGCAGCACAAGGGCCTCAAGCAGATACCAACCTGCAGCAACATGGGTGCAAGCAGATACCAACCTGCAGCACAAAGGCCTCAAGTAGATACCAACCTGCAGCACAATGGCTTCAAGCAGATACCAACCTGCAGCACAATGGCCTCACGTAGATACCAACATGCAGCACAAAGGCCTCAAGTAGATACCAACCTGCAGCACAATGGCCTCAAGTAGATACCAACCTGCAGCACAAGGGCCTCAAGCAGATACCAACCTGCAGCAACATGGCCTCAAGCAGATACCAACCTGCAGCACAAAGGCCTCAAGTAGATACCAACCTGCAGCACAATGGCCTCAAGTAGATACCAACCTGCAGCACAAGGGCCTCAAGCAGATACCAACCTGCAGCAACATGGCCTCAAGTAGATACCAACCTGCAGCACAATGGCCGCAAGCAGATACCAACCTGCAGCACAAGGGCCTCAAGTAGATACCAACCTGCAGCACAATGGCCTCAAGCAGATACCAACCTGCAGCACAATGGCCTCAAGCAGATACCAACCTGCAGCAACATGGCCTCAAGCAGATACCAACCTGCAGCACAAAGGCCTCAAGTAGATACCAACCTGCAGCACAATGGCCTCAAGTAGATACCAACCTGCAGCACAAGGGCCTCAAGCAGATACCAACCTGCAGCAACATGGCCTCAAGTAGATACCAACCTGCAGCACAATGGCCGCAAGCAGATACCAACCTGCAGCACAAGGGCCTCAAGTAGATACCAACCTGCAGCACAATGGCCTCAAGCAGATACCAATCTGCAGCACAATGGCCTCAAGCAGATACTAACCTGCAGCACAAAGGCCTCAAGTAGATACCAACCTGCAGCACAATGGCCTCAAGCAGATACCAACCTGCAGCAACATGGCCTCAAGCAGATACCAACCTGCAGCACAATGGCCTCAAGTAGATACCAACCTGCAGCACAAGGGCCTCAAGCAGATACCAACCTGCAGCACAAGGGCCTCAAGCAGATACCAACCTGCAGCACAAGGGCCTCAAGTAGATACCAACCTGCAGCACAATGGCCTCAAGCAGATACCAACCTGCAGTACAATGGCCTCAAGTAGATACTAACCTGCAGCACAATGGCCTCAAGTAGATACCAACCTGCAGCACAATGGCCTCAAGCAGATACCAACCTGCAGTACAATGGCCTCAAGTAGGTACCAACCTGCAGTACAATGGCCTCAAGCAGATACCAACCTGCAGCACAATGGCCTCAAGCAGATACCAACCTGCAGCACAATGGCCTCAAGCAGATACCAACCTGCAGCACAATGGCCTCAAGTAGATACCAACCTGCAGCACAAAGGCCTCAAGAAGATACCAACCAGCAGCACAATGGCCTCAAGCAGATACCAACCAGCAGCTACATGGCCTCAAGCAGATACCAACCTGCAGCACAATGCCCTCAAGTAGATACCAACCTGCAGCAACATGGCCTCAAGCAGATACCAACCTGCAGCAACATGACCTCAAGCAGATACCAACCTGCAGCACAAAGGCCTCACGTAGATACCAACCTGCAGCACAAAGGCCTCAAGTAGATACCAACCTGCAGCACAAAGGCCTCACGTAGATACCAACGTGCAGTACAATGGCCTCAAGGAGATGCCAACCTGCAGTACAATGGCCTCAAGTAGATACCAACCTGCAGTACAATGGCCTCAAGGAGATACCAACCTGCAGTACAATGGCCTCAAGTAGATACCAACCTGCAGCATAAAGGCCTCAAGCAGATACCAACCTGCAGTACAATGGCCTCAAGTAGATACCAACCTGCAGCACAAAGGCCTCAAGTAGATAAAAACCTGCAGTACAATGGCCTCAAGTCGATACCAACCTGCAGCATAAAGGCCTCAGGTAGATACCAACCGGCAGCAACATGGCCTCAAGTAGATACCAACCTGCAGTACAATGGCCTCAAGTAGATACCAACCTGCAGCACAATGCCTCAATTAGATACCAACCTGCAGTACAATGGCCTCAAGTAGATACCAACCTGCAGCACAATGGCCTCAAGCAGATACCAACCTGCAGCACAATGGCCTCAAGTAGATACCAACCTGCAGCACAATGGCCTCAAGCAGATACCAACCTGCAGCACAATGGCCTCAAGCAGATACCAACCTGCAGCACAATGGCCTCAAGTAGATACCAACCTGCAGCAACATGGCCTCAAGCAGATACCAACCTGCAGCACAATGGCCTCAAGCAGATACCAACCTGCAGCACAATGGCCTCAAGCAGATACCAACCTGCAGCACAATGGCCTCCTGCAGCACAATGGCCTCAAGCAGATACCAACCTGCAGCACAATGGCCTCAAGCAGATACCAACCTGCAGCAACATGGCCTCAAGCAGATACCAACCTGCAGCTCAATGGCCTCAAGCAGATACCAACCTGCAGCAACATGGCCTCAAGCAGATACCAACCTGCAGCACAATGGCCTCAAGCAGATACCAACCTGCAGCACAATGGCCTCAAGCAGATACTAACCTGCAGCACAATGGCCTCAAGCAGATACCAACCTGCAGCACAAGGGCCTCAAGCAGATACCAACCTGCAGCACAATGGCCTCACACAGACCACCAACCTGCAGCACAAAGGCCTCAAGTAGATACCAACCTGCAGCACAATGGCCTCCTGCAGCACAATGGCCTCAAGCAGATACCAACCTGCAGCACAATGGCCTCAAGCAGATACCAACCTGCAGCAACATGGCCTCAAGCAGATACCAACCTGCAGCACAAAGGCCTCAAGTAGATACCAACCTGCAGCACAATGGCCTCAAGTAGATACCAACCTGCAGCACAAGGGCCTCAAGCAGATACCAACCTGCAGCAACATGGCCTCAAGCAGATACCAACCTGCAGCACAAAGGCCTCAAGTAGATACCAACCTGCAGCACAATGGCCTCAAGTAGATACCAACCTGCAGCACAAGGGCCTCAAGCAGATACCAACCTGCAGCAACATGGCCTCAAGTAGATACCAACCTGCAGCACAATGGCCTCCTGCAGCACAATGGCCTCAAGCAGATACCAACCTGCAGCACAATGGCCTCACGTAGATACCAACCTGCAGCACAAAGGCCTCAAGTAGATACCAACCTGCAGCACAAAGGCCTCACGTAGATACCAACCTGCAGCACAAAGGCCTCAAGTAGATACCAACCTGCAGCACAATGGCCTCAAGTAGATACCAACCTGCAGCACAAGGGCCTCAAGTAGATACCAACCTGCAGCACAATGGCCTCAAGCAGATACTAACCTGCAGCACAATGGCCTCAAGCAGATACCAACCTGCAGCAACATGGCCTCAAGCAGATACCAACCTGCAGCACAATGGCCGCAAGCAGATACCAACCTGCAGCACAAGGGCCTCAAGTAGATACCAACCTGCAGCACAATGGCCTCAAGCAGATACTAACCTGCAGCACAAAGGCCTCAAGTAGATACCAACCTGCAGCACAATGGCCTCAAGCAGATACCAACCTGCAGCAACATGGCCTCAAGCAGATACCAACCTGCAGCACAATGGCCTCAAGTAGATACCAACCTGCAGCACAAGGGCCTCAAGCAGATACCAACCTGCAGCACAAGGGCCTCAAGCAGATACCAACCTGCAGCACAAGGGCCTCAAGTAGATACCAACCTGCAGCACAATGGCCTCAGGTAGATACCAACCTGCAGTACAATGGCCTCAAGTAGATACCAACCTGCAGTACAATGGCCGCAGGTAGATACCAACCTGCAGTACAATGGCCTCAAGTAGATACCAACCTGCAGCATAAAGGCCTCAGGTAGATACCAACCGGCAGCAACATGGCCTCAAGTAGATACCAACCTGCAGTACAATGGCCTCAAGTAGATACCAACCTGCAGCACATTTCCTCAATTAGATACCAACCTGCAGTACAATGGCCTCAAGTAGATACCAACCTGCAGCACAATGGCCTCAAGCAGATACCAACCTGCAGCACAATGGCCTCAAGTAGATACCAACCTGCAGCAACATGGCCTCAAGCAGATACCAACCTGCAGCACAATGGCCTCAAGCAGATACCAACCTGCAGCACAATGGCCTCAAGTAGATACCAACCTGCAGCAACATGGCCTCAAGCAGATACCAACCTGCAGCACAATGGCCTCAAGCAGATACCAACCTGCAGCACAATGGCCTCAAGCAGATACCAACCTGCAGCACAATGGCCTCCTGCAGCACAATGGCCTCAAGCAGATACCAACCTGCAGCACAATGGCCTCAAGCAGATACCAACCTGCAGCAACATGGCCTCAAGCAGATACCAACCTGCAGCACAATGGCCTCAAGCAGATACCAACCTGCAGCACAATGGCCTCAAGCAGATACCAACCTGCAGCAACATGGCCTCAAGCAGATACCAACCTGCAGCACAATGGCCTCAAGCAGATACCAACCTGCAGCACAATGGCCTCAAGCAGATACTAACCTGCAGCACAATGGCCTCAAGCAGATACCAACCTGCAGCACAAGGGCCTCAAGCAGATACCAACCTGCAGCACAATGGCCTCACACAGACCACCAACCTGCAGCACAAAGGCCTCAAGTAGATACCAACCTGCAGCACAATGGCCTCCTGCAGCACAATGGCCTCAAGCAGATACCAACCTGCAGCACAATGGCCTCAAGCAGATACCAACCTGCAGCAACATGGCCTCAAGCAGATACCAACCTGCAGCACAAAGGCCTCAAGTAGATACCAACCTGCAGCACAATGGCCTCAAGTAGATACCAACCTGCAGCACAAGGGCCTCAAGCAGATACCAACCTGCAGCAACATGGCCTCAAGCAGATACCAACCTGCAGCACAAAGGCCTCAAGTAGATACCAACCTGCAGCACAATGGCCTCAAGTAGATACCAACCTGCAGCACAAGGGCCTCAAGCAGATACCAACCTGCAGCAACATGGCCTCAAGTAGATACCAACCTGCAGCACAATGGCCTCCTGCAGCACAATGGCCTCAAGCAGATACCAACCTGCAGCACAATGGCCTCACGTAGATACCAACCTGCAGCACAAAGGCCTCAAGTAGATACCAACCTGCAGCACAAAGGCCTCACGTAGATACCAACCTGCAGCACAAAGGCCTCAAGTAGATACCAACCTGCAGCACAATGGCCTCAAGTAGATACCAACCTGCAGCACAATGGCCGCAAGCAGATACCAACCTGCAGCACAAGGGCCTCAAGTAGATACCAACCTGCAGCACAATGGCCTCAAGCAGATACTAACCTGCAGCACAATGGCCTCAAGCAGATACCAACCTGCAGCAACATGGCCTCAAGCAGATACCAACCTGCAGCACAATGGCCGCAAGCAGATACCAACCTGCAGCACAAGGGCCTCAAGTAGATACCAACCTGCAGCACAATGGCCTCAAGCAGATACTAACCTGCAGCACAAAGGCCTCAAGTAGATACCAACCTGCAGCACAATGGCCTCAAGCAGATACCAACCTGCAGCAACATGGCCTCAAGCAGATACCAACCTGCAGCACAATGGCCTCAAGTAGATACCAACCTGCAGCACAAGGGCCTCAAGCAGATACCAACCTGCAGCACAAGGGCCTCAAGCAGATACCAACCTGCAGCACAAGGGCCTCAAGTAGATACCAACCTGCAGCACAATGGCCTCAAGCAGATACCAACCTGCAGTACAATGGCCTCAAGTAGATACTAACCTGCAGCACAATGGCCTCAAGTAGATACCAACCTGCAGCACAATGGCCTCAAGCAGATACCAACCTGCAGTACAATGGCCTCAAGTAGGTACCAACCTGCAGTACAATGGCCTCAAGCAGATACCAACCTGCAGCACAATGGCCTCAAGCAGATACCAACCTGCAGCACAATGGCCTCAAGCAGATACCAACCTGCAGCACAATGGCCTCAAGTAGATACCAACCTGCAGCACAAAGGCCTCAAGAAGATACCAACCAGCAGCACAATGGCCTCAAGCAGATACCAACCAGCAGCTACATGGCCTCAAGTAGATACCAACCTGCAGCAACATGGCCTCAAGCAGATACCAACCTGCAGCAACATGACCTCAAGCAGATACCAACCTGCAGCACAAAGGCCTCACGTAGATACCAACCTGCAGCACAAAGGCCTCAAGTAGATACCAACCTGCAGCACAAAGGCCTCACGTAGATACCAACGTGCAGTACAATGGCCTCAAGGAGATGCCAACCTGCAGTACAATGGCCTCAAGTAGATACCAACCTGCAGTACAATGGCCTCAAGGAGATCCCAACCTGCAGCACAATGGCCTCAAGCAGATACTAACCTGCAGCACAATGGCCTCAAGTAGGTACCAACCTGCAGTACAATGGCCTCAAGCAGATGCCAACCTGCAGCACAATGGCCTCAAGCAGATACCAACCTGCAGCACAATGGCCTCAAGCAGATACCAACCTGCAGCACAATGGCCTCAAGTAGATACCAACCTGCAGCACAAAAGCCTCAAGAAGATACCAACCAGCAGCACAATGGCCTCAAGCAGATACCAACCAGCAGCTACATGGCCTCAAGCAGATACCAACCTGCAGCTCAATGCCCTCAAGTAGATACCAACCTGCAGCAACATGGCCTCAAGCAGATACCAACCTGCAGCAACATGGCCTCAAGCAGATACCAACCTGCAGCACAATGCCTCAAGCAGATACCAACCTGCAGCACAATGCCTCAAGTAGATACCAACCTGCAGCACAATGGCCTCAAGCAGATACCAACCTGCAGCACAAAGGCCTCACGTAGATACCAACCTGCAGCACAAAGGCCTCAAGTAGATACCAACCTGCAGCACAAAGGCCTCACGTAGATACCAACGTGCAGTACAATGGCCTCAAGGAGATGCCAACCTGCAGTACAATGGCCTCAAGTAGATACCAACCTGCAGTACAATGGCCTCAAGGAGATACCAACCTGCAGTACAATGGCCTCAAGTAGATACCAACCTGCAGCACAAAGGCCTCAAGTAGATACCAACCTGCAGTACAATGGCCTCAAGTAGATACCAACCTGCAGCATAAAGGCCTCAAGCAGATACCAACCTGCAGCACAATGGCCTCAAGTAGATACCAACCTGCAGCACAATGGCCTCAAGCAGATACCAACCGGCAGCAACATGGCCTCAAGTAGATACCAACCTGCAGTACAATGGCCTCAAGTAGATACCAACCTGCAGCACAATGCCTCAATTAGATACCAACCTGCAGTACAATGGCCTCAAGTAGATACCAACCTGCAGCACAATGTCCTCAAGCAGATACCAACCTGCAGCACAATGGCCTCAAGTAGATACCAACCTGCAGCACAATGGCCTCAAGCAGATACCAACCTGCAGTACAATGGCCTCAAGTAGGTACCAACCTGCAGTACAATGGCCTCAAGCAGATACCAACCTGCAGCACAATGGCCTCAAGCAGATACCAACCTGCAGCACAATGGCCTCAAGCAGATACCAACCTGCAGCACAATGGCCTCAAGTAGATACCAACCTGCAGCACAAAGGCCTCAAGAAGATACCAACCTGCAGCACAATGGCCGCAAGTAGATACCAACCTGCAGCACAAAGGCCTCAAGTAGATACCAACCTGCAGCACAAAGGCCTCAAGCAGATACCAACCTGCAGCACAAAGGCCTCAAGAAGATACCAACCAGCAGCACAATGGCCTCAAGTAGATACCAACCTGCAGCACAATGGCCTCAAGCAGATACCAACCTGCAGCACAATGGCCTCAAGCAGATACCAACCTGCAGTACAATGGCCTCAAGTAGGTACCAACCTGCAGTACAATGGCCTCAAGCAGATACCAACCTGCAGCACAATGGCCTCAAGTAGATACCAACCTGCAGCACAAAGGCCTCAAGAAGATACCAACCAGCAGCACAATGCCCTCAAGTAGATACCAACCTGCAGCAACATGGCCTCAAGCAGATACCAACCTGCAGCAACATGACCTCAAGCAGATACCAACCTGCAGCACAAAGGCCTCACGTAGATACCAACCTGCAGCACAAAGGCCTCAAGTAGATACCAACCTGCAGCACAAAGGCCTCACGTAGATTCCAACGTGCAGTACAATGGCCTCAAGGAGATACCAACCTGCAGTACAATGGCCTCAAGTAGATACCAACCTGCAGTACAATGGCCTCAAGTAGATACCAACCTGCAGCATAAAGGCCTCAAGCAGATACCAACCTGCAGTACAATGGCCTCAAGTAGATACCAACCTGCAGCACAAAGGCCTCAAGTAGATACCAACCTGCAGTACAATGGCCTCAAGTAGATACCAACCTGCAGCATAAAGGCCTCAGGTAGATACCAACCGGCAGCAACATGGCCTCAAGTAGATACCAACCTGCAGTACAATGGCCTCAAGCAGATACCAACCTGCAGCACAATGGCCTCAAGCAGATACCAACCTGCAGCAACATGGCCTCAAGTAGATACCAACCTGCAGCATAAAGGCCTCAGGTAGATACCAACCGGCAGCACAATGGCCTCAAGCAGATACCAACCGGCAGCACAATGGCCTCAAGTAGATACCAACCTGCAGTACAATGGCCTCAAGTAGATACCAACCTGCAGTACAATGGCCTCAAGTAGATACCAACCTGCAGCACAAGGGCCTCAAGTAGATACCAACCTGCAGTACAAGGGCCTCTAGTAGATACCAACCTGCAGCACAATGGCCTCAAGCAGATACCAACCTGCAGCATAAAGGCCTCAGGTAGATACCAACCTGCAGTACAATGGCCTCAAGTAGATACCAACCTGCAGTACAATGGCCGCAGGTAGATACCAACCTGCAGCACAATGGCCTCAAGTAGATACCAACCTGCAGCATAAAGGCCTCAGGTAGATACCAACCTGCAGTACAATGGCCTCAAGTAGATACCAACCTGCAGTACAATGGCCGCAGGTAGATACCAACCTGCAGCACAATGGCCTCAAGTAGATACCAACCTGCAGCACAATGGCCTCAAGTAGATACCAACCTGCAGCATAAAGGCCTCAGGTAGATACCAACCTGCAGTACAATGGCCTCAAGTAGATACCAACCTGCAGTACAATGGCCGCAGGTAGATACCAACCTGCAGCACAATGGCCTCAAGTAGATACCAACCTGCAGCACAATGACCTCAAGTAGATACCAACCTGCAGCACAATGGCCTCAAGTAGATACCAACCTGCAGCACAATGGCCGCAAGCAGATACCAACCAGCAGCAACATGACCTCAAGTAGAAACCAACCTGCAGCACAATGACCTCAAGTAGATACCAACCTGCAGCACAATGGCCTCAAGCAGATACCAACCAGCAGCAACATGACCTCAAGTAGAAACCAACCTGCAGCACAATGGCCTCAAGTAGACCAGCAAACTTTTTCCACCCAGGTGTCTGCACACCACAGACTCACACAATCTATGGATCATCCTCCCACACAGGGTGATCAGTGTATACCAGCCAAGTCTCACTCCGCTAACCTTTGCCCCATATATCAAGGACACCGCCTTGACTGTCACAATGAAGAACACCAAAGATGGGTGGATGGAATGCTTCAATAGTCTAAACCACATTCCCCCAGCCACCTCCGATTGGACCCGGACATATGCAAATCAGCCTTGGTCCTGCTCCAATAGGAACAGTCCAGCCTGAGCTGCTAAGCTAGGCCCTCCCTGAGCCAGAACAGAAACAACCCAAAACCAGGTTTGGCCTATTTGTCCCTCTTCTGTGTGGTGCACGTTGGTTCCAGTCGCACAGTGAGCGCTGGACCCGTGTCTGGGCATAGAGTATCTGGGCATAGTGTGTCTGGGCATAGTGTGTCTGGGCATAGAGTGTCTGGGCATAGTGTGTCTGGGCATAGATTGTCTGGGCATAGTGTGTCTGGGCATAGTGTGTCTGGGCATAGTGTGTCTGGGCATAGAGTGTCTGGGCATAGTGTGTCTGGGCATAGTGTGTCTGGGCATAGAGAGTCTGGGCATAGAGTGTCTGGGCATAGTGTGTCTGGGCATAGAGTGTCTGGGCATAGTGTGTCTGGGCATAGAGTGTCTGGGCATAGTGTGTCTGGGCATAGAGTGTCTGGGCATAGTGTGTCTGGGCATAGAGAGTCTGAGCATAGAGTGTCTGGGCATAGTGTGTCTGGGCATAGTGTGTCTGGGCATAGAGAGTCTGGGCATAGAGTGTCTGGGCATAGTGTGTCTGGGCATAGAGTGTCTGGGCATAGTGTGTCTGGGCATAGAGAGTCTGGGCATAGAGTGTCTGGGCATAGTGTGTCTGGGCATAGAGTGTCTGGGCATAGTGTGTCTGGGCATAGAGTGTCTGGGCATAGTGTGTCTGGGCATAGTGTGTCTGGGCATAGAGTGTCTGGGCATAGTGTGTCTGGGCATAGTGTGTCTGGGCATAGAGAGTCTGAGCATAGAGTGTCTGGGCATAGTGTGTCTGGGCATAGTGTGTCTGGGCATAGAGTGTCTGGGCATAGTGTGTCTGGGCATAGAGTGTCTGGGCATAGAGTGTCTGGGCATAGTGTGTCAGGGCATAGTGTCGCACCTAGGGCATCAAAGCACAGAATCACAAAAAGTGATGGATGGATGCTTGAATGAATCTCAGCCACTGGCAGTTACAGTGTCCCAGTTTATGGTTTTCGTGCCACTGTGCCACCTCAGATTAGACCTGGCCATATGCAAATCAGCCTTGGTCCTGCTCCAATGGGAACAGCCCAGCCCGGACTGCCAGGTCAGGTCCTCCCTGAATCAGAATACAAGCCCCCAGGCCCGGCTTCTGCCTCGACGTCAGCCACCAAAACCCTCCCCTCAGAGGCCAAACCCAAAACGTACATTCTGATAAGCAGGTAGGAGCCGAGTAGCTTCTGACGCATCTACGCACAAGGCTCCGGGGTCAGGAGCACGAGGCGCTATATGCATGCTGCTATAGTCACTGCACCCTAAGTCTGCGCCCGGCCTTTTGATTTCAGCTGCTTCACTTGCTCCAAAGCCCCGGAGAATTCCCCGAATTGAACGCGTGCTCATTTCCTTCCAAGAACCGGTGTTTTAAGGAACAGAGTTTCGGGGCAGTGCCATGACGCAAGGGCGAATGGTTTTCGGGTGTGTGGCCTCTCCTGCCCGCGTCCCGGGCGCAAATACCAGTGGGTTCCCAGGCCCCTTGTTATTGCCAGCCCACCTGGCGCAAGAGAGGCGCGTACAGAAAGCCAGTTACTGGACAACCTGTGTGAAGGCATCCGGAACAGAGGGGTTAATGGCTAACTGGCCGAAGGAGGCTTATGTAAGATGCAGCCAGGGGTCAAAGGATCACACCGGACTGTCCTTGGCACCGGCGCTGTCTCTGCTCTTCTGCGCCAGCCGGGGCTCCTTACTGGCAGCGGCGCTGCAAGGGGTGATGCCCGCTGCCCCTGCATGCCCGGGCACAGAGGGACGCAGCCGCGCCCAGTGACACCATGAAGGCCGGCTCCTGCTGGGCACCTGCCGCCGGGGTGCCCTGCACCCCTTCTTACCCTGTGCACAAGGACCCCCCCTGGGGACTGAGTGGCCTCTTTGCTCTCCAGGTAAGGGCTGTGGGACTCAGAGGATTGTGGGGCTAGACTCTAGAGGTCTTCAATCTATTGGACGCGACCCCCATGGGGGTCGTGGAGTCCTTGGAAGGGGGTCGTCTCTCCGAGTGCAGTTCCTAGCTTGGGCTGATCGAGGGTGCTCACGGTGGAGGCCTAATTCACACTGAGGTTGAAAAACATCAAAAAGCCTCATTAACAAGTAAAAGGTCTTTTAAAGACCTGTCAAGTACTCGGGTGTGGCTGTGTCCCTTAAGCCATTTCGAGCTGGGGAGGAGGGGAAGTGGGAGGTGGGGGGGAGCAGGGGGGGGGAGGCTGGGGGAGCAGGCTGTAGTGTAGCCCTTTGAGATCAATGGATATTGCGCGCCTAGAGCTGTGGGTCCAGTGACACGTCCCCCCCCCCCCCCCCCCCCCCCAGCAGGGAGGCACAGAGATGCCCTCCCATGAGCGGGAAAGAAGGAAGAAGACGCAGAGAGATACTAACCCCCTCTCCCCTCCCCCCACCCCCAATGAGAGAGGCACAGAAAAGGTGGGTGGATGAATGATGGGTGGATGGATGGATGTAAGGATGAAGGATGGATGTGTGAAAAGGTGGGTGGATGATGATGAATGGATGGATGGATGAAAGGGTGGATGGATGGATGAAAGGATGGATGGATGAAAGGGTGGGTGGATGAAAGGGTGGATGGATGAAAGGGTGGATGGATGAAGGATGTATGAATGGATAAAAGGTTGCATGGATGAATGATGGATGGATAGATGGATGTGTGAAAAGATGGGTGGATGAATGATGGGTGAATGGATGGATGAAAGGGTGGATGGATGAAGGATGGATGCATGGATGGAAGGATGAAAGGGTGGATGGGTGAAGGATAGATATATGAAGGATAAATGTATGGATGCATGGATTTAAGGATGAAAGGGTTGACGGATGAAGGATGAATGGATGGATGGATGAAAGGGTGGATGAATGGATGAAAGGGTGGATGAATGAATGAAAGGGTGGATGGATGGAAGGATGAAGGTGGACTGATGAATGAAGGATGGATGGAAGGGTGGATGGATGTATGGATGGATAAAAGGTTGCATGGATGAATGATGGATGTGTGAAAAGGTGGGTGGCTGAATGATGGGTGGATGGGTGGATGGATGGAAGGGTGGATGGGTAAAGGATGGATGAGTGGATGGAAGGATGAAAGGGTGGATAGATGAAGGATGGATGTAGGGATGTAAGGATGAAAGGGTGGATGGGTGAAAGATAGATGGATGAAGGATAGATGTATGGATGTAAGGATGAAAGGGTGGACGGATAAAGGATGGATGGATGGATGGATGGATGAAAGTGTGGATGTAAGGATGAAAGGGTGGATGGATGAAGGATAGATGGCTGTATGGATAAAAGGTTGCTTGGATGAATGATGTATGGATGGATGTGTGGAAAGGTGCGGGGGTGAATGATGGGTGGATGGATGGATGAAAGGGTGGGTGGATGGATGTATGGATGAAAGGGTGGATGGATGAATGGATGGGAGGATGAAAGGGTGGATGGATGTATGGATGGATAACAGGTTGCATGGATGAATGATGGATGGATGTGTGAAAAGGTGGGTGGATGAATGATGGGTGGATGGATGGAAGGGAGGATGGGTAAAGGATGGAGGTATGGATGGAAAAATGAAAGGGTGGATGGATGAAGGATGGATGGATGGATGGAAGGATGAAAGGATGGATGGATGTGTGAAAGTGTGAGTGGATGAATGATGGATGGAATTGATGAGGTCTAACAGGCGCATTTATGGTTGTCAAAAGATGATGATGAGGAGTACCAGTTTCTAGAAACTTTTGTCGGAAGGGGACCTTACCCCTAAAAAGGTTTTACAAGAGGGTCTCGGCATCAAAAAGTTTGAAGAACTCTGGGCTAGAGCAAGAACAGCAGGACAGGCTGGGGCTCCTGTAAGGTCCATAGGGTTGGGGCTGAGAGAGGGGTATATCAGGCGACAGACCACGAGGACAAACTCAGTATCAGTCTAGTGCTTCAGAAGGACATTTAGCGTGGTGCCAGTCTCATGCCAGGCATGACGCCTCTGCAGTGTCACCAGAGCTGAGAGAGTCATGCCTAGCCGAGCGTCTCTGCAGTGATAGCAGAGTAGACAGAGTCATGCCTAGCCCAGCATCACCGCAGTGTCGCCAGAGCTGAGAGAGCCATGCTAGCCGAGCGTCTTTGCAGTGTCGCCAGAGAAGAGAGAGTCATACCTAGCCCAGTGTGTCTGCAGTGTCGCCAGAGCTGAGAGAGTCATGCCTAGCCAAGCGTCTCTGCAGTGATAGCAGAGTAGACAGAGTCATGCCTAGCCCAGCATCACCGCAGTGTGGCCAGAGCTGAGAGAGCCATGCTAGCCGAGCGTCTTTGCAGTGTCGCCAGAGAAGAGAGAGTCATACCTAGCCCAGCGTGTCTGCAGTGTCGCCAGAGCAGACAGAGTCATGCCTCGCCTAGTGCCTCTGCAGAGTGGCCAGAGCAGAGAGAGTCATGCCTAGCTGAGCGTCTCTGCAGTGTCACCAGAGCTGAGAGGGTCATGCCTAGCTGAGCGTCTCTGCAGTATCCTGAGCTGAGAGAGTCATGCCTAGCCTAGAGCCTCTGCAGGGTGACCAGCGCAGAGAGAGTCATGCCTAGTCTAGCGCCTCATCAGGGTTACAAGAGCAGAGAGAGTCAAAGCTATCCTAGCGCCTCTGCAGTGCCACCAGAGCTGAGAGAGTCATGCCTAGCCTAGCGCCTCTGCAGGGTGATGACAGCTGAGAGAGTCAAGCGTAGCTGAGCATCCCTGCAGTGTCGCCAGAGCTGAGAGAGTCATGCCTAGTCTAGCACCTCTGCAGGGTGGCCAGAGCTGAGAGAGTCATGCCTTGTCTAGAGCCTCTGCAGGGTCGCTAGAGCTGAGAGAGTCATGCCTAGTCTAGCGCCTCTGCAGGGTCGCTAGAGCTGAGAGAGTCATGCCTAGTCTAGCGCCTCTGCAGGGTAGCCAGAGCTAAGAGCGTCAGGTCTAGCTGAGCGCCTCTGCTAGGTCAACAAAGTTGAGAGAGTCATGCCCAGCCTAAGGCTTATGCAGCTGTGCTAGAGCTGAAACAGTCATACTAAGCCAAGTGCTTCCGCGGGGTCACCAGTGCAGGGAGAGTCATGCCTAGCCTAGTGCCTCCACAAGGTCTCCAGAGCTCAGCGAGTCATGCCTAGTCTAGCGCCTCTGCAGGGTCACCAGAGCTGAGAGAGTCATGCCTAGCCGAGCGTCTCTGCAGTTTTGCCAGAGCTCAGCGAGTCATGCCTAGCCTTGCACCTCTGCAGGGTAGCCAGAGCTGAGAGAGTCATGCCTAGCCTAGTGCCTCCACAGGGTCTCCAGAGCTCAGCGAGTCATGCCTAGCTGAGCACCTCTGTTGGATCACCAGAACTCAGAGATTCATGCCAAGCCTAACACTTCTGCAGCTTTGCCTGAGCTGAGAGAGTTATTCCTGGCAAAGAGTAATGCAACGTAGTGATTTGCTCTGTGTTGCGTTACTTTGGATTTATCAAGCTGCTCAGGGCCACGCAAAGTGGCCTTGTATGGCGTGATAAATTGCATTTTGAGCTTGCATCGTGCATGCAACACATTTCCTGGTGCAAAAGCAATGCAACCCCAGTCATAAATGTTACCCATAGTGCCTAGAACATCCATCACAGCGTTTCTGAGCCCTACTGATTCACATCAATCGATACTCCCAATACCAAAACTTTCATAGAAATCATAAACACATTGGGACTAAAACAACAGACATAGGGGTCCGAACATCGTGGAGGACATACCCTTGACGGGATATGCACATATGCCGTTACTCTCACTGTTGAGCCTCCAGTCACTATAACTTCGGTCAGACCATAAGTTAATTCCCTTCAAATTTGTCTATGATTATGTCCAACTAGAAGAATATCCCAGCAAATCGGGCCTCACACGGAAATGAATAGCATGCTCCTAAATCCCAACTTAGAGAGCATGGCAGAAACCGCAAAACCTTTCCTCACCGGAAATCCGGAGACTGACAATAACCTATTTAATGAATGGATGTTGTCATTGGTTAATACGTTAGCTCCACTAAAGAAAAACACAGCAACAAAACATCAGCCCCTTGGTTTACCCCCCATTTGAAAGCCTTAAAAGAACATTGTAGGCAAGCGGAAAAACAATGGAGGAAACACTATCAAGCTGAAGATTTGCATACCATCAACAAATTAGAACAGAAAAAAGACACATTATTCTAATCTAATAAATAGGGCAGATGATAATCAGAAAACTATCTTTAATATAGTGAAATCTTTCACGAATCCCACAAGCCTAGATCGAGCAATTCCTCCTTCACAGGACCTATGCGATAGAATCGCTGAGTTCTTTCACAATAAAATCAAAGACCTAAAGAAAGATTTCACAAACATACCACCAAAGCCAAACAAAGACCAAGCATTAGGAACAAAAAGGGAACTCACACGTTTTAAGGAGATAAATCTAGAACAATCCAGGCAAGCCATCCTCTCCTGTAAGTCAGGCTCACCTTTCGACCCATGCCCCCCGAAAATCTTACATGCATTGGTGGATACTGTAAATCTCGTTATCAATCAGATCATCAATACCATCTTTAGGCTAGCAAAAATCCCTGATATCTGGAAACTTGCTGCTGTGAAGCCTCTCGAAAAAAAGAAACTTTCCGACCCACCAATCTCTCCACCCTCAGACCTATTTCACTATTACCAAGTCTGAGTAAAATTGTGGAGAAATTAGTCAATTCCCAACTTAATGACTTCCTGCAAGAAACCAACACCCGGCATCCCAGGCAATCAGGTTTCAGACCAGGCAACTCAACTGAATCAGTGCTGCTACACACCACTGACACCCTAAAGTTTGCTTTGGATCGGGGTAAGGAGGCAGTACTGGTTCCGTTGGATTTATCGGCGGCGTTCGATACTGTCTCTCATTACATCCTGAGAGACAGGCTTGCACACAGTGAAATCACGAACAAGGCACTGGCCTGGATCACATCTTTCCTAGATAATAGACGTCAGATTATAACACTGGGAAGTTACAAAACGGGAGAAAAATTGTTGTCATCGGGGGATCCCCAGGGCTCATCCCTGAGCCCAACCCTCTTTAATCTTTACATGACACCACTCCTCTCTCTGATAGCCACCTTTGATGTTGAATCTATTGCATACGCTGATGACACTCAGCTGATCCTCACTCTTGACAAAAATTCCACAGAGGTGGATGAGAAGTTTCACCACTGTCTAACAGCAGTGATGGATTGGATGAAACTGAATCATCTTAAATGTAATAGCTCTAAAACAGAAATGATGCTGTTTGGAAAGTCCAATGTACTTAGACCCAACCAGTGGTGGCCCTCAAAGTCAGATGCTCCACCCCCAACAGTAGATTCAGTCAGAAATTTAGGAATAAAATTCGACCCCACACTATCTTTCCACAGACAAGCACTTGCTATAGCAGGCATGGTTTTCCAAACTATAAAAACTCTACGATAATTCTTCCATCTACTCCCGGTGCCTGCTAGAAAGACGGTTGCAGCAGCCCTAAATTTATCTCGCTTGGACTACAGCAACAGTCATTATGCAGGAACGAAAAAGACGGTCGTGAAAAGATTGCAGGTGGTCCAGAATGCTGCAGCGAGACTAGTACTCACACTGCCCAGAGACTCCTCCTCAGCAGCAGCACTTAAAGCGCTTCCCTGGCTGCCGGTCCATAAGAGGATTCTCTTTAAAATCCTGACTATCACATACAAAGCCATAAGCGCAGCTGGACTAGAATATCTAAGATCCAGAATCAAGACCCTGATGCAGAGGTCTAGCCCGGGACCAGGGTTCAATTCCCAACTGCCAAGATGCTCCTTGGAGTGAACGTCGCGCTGTACAAAAAACTCTTTCATTCATTCATTCATGCCAGAAGGAGAAATAAAGCCCTTTCTCTGACATCAAGCTGAGTGTACCCAACTCGTCTTGTACATGTGCTTCATGTGTTCTCTGTGCAAAATGAATGATGTCAAAAGATCTTGTATATTCTACTGCAAAATGAACATTATGAAAGTTTGTCCTCCATTATGATATTGATTACAAGGTGTGCGGAGCCGAGTTCCCATGTGGAGCTCCGCTCACGGAATAATCAATTGTCTGCGGTTCCACATCAGGAGTTTCTGGGGGCGAGAACACTGGGCCCGGTTTTACCAGCTGGAAAATGTGGCAGACAAAATTGTCCTGTAACCTGTTCTGCGGTTCCACGGACCCTCTGTCAAGGCATTGGGGCAGCATGTAACAAACTCCTGCCATGCAACTTCCTCCACTACACTCCAGTCTCACCACACACTCCCACCACCCCTGCTCTGCATGCACATGAGCCCTGGAGCAGGTGGTAAGTGCATGTGTTAAACCCTGCCCTGCACATGAGCCCTCAGAATAGGTGGTAAGTGTGTGTGTGTGTTAAACCCTGCCCTAGCCATAAGCCCTAGGGGCCGTCATGGAAATTAAGTGAGCTATTGCCCAAAGTCACATGGTGCTGAGCTGAACTGCCACCGGGATCGAACCGTGAACCCTGTGCTCCGAAGTCAGCTGCCCTGGCCACTGCACCACACCTCTCCACATAAGAACCCTCAGAGCAGGTGCTAAGTGTGTGTGTTAAACCCTGCCCTGCACATTATCCCTATTAGCAGCAGGTGGTAAGTGTGTGAGGTAAACCCTGCCTGCACATGAGCTCCCAGAGTAGGTGGTAAAGAGTATGCTGGACCCCGCCTGTTACATGAGTCCTCAGAAAAGTTGTGAATGTGTGTGTGTTAAACCCCACTCAGCACATGAGCCCTCAGAGAGGTGGTAAGTGTGTCTGGGTTAAACCCTGCCCTGCACATGAAAACACAGAGCAGCTGCTGTATGTGTTGAACCCTGTCCTGCATGAGCCCTGAGAGAGGTGGTAAGTGTGTGTGTTAAACACTGGCCTGCACATGAGCCCCGAGAGCAGGTGTCTAGCTTTTGTTGGGTAGAGATTTTGGCTGCTACATTGTATAGTGTAACTTGTATCAAGGTTGTGAAAGCTGCAACTTTCCCCCTTACAAGCCAGCATCTGTCGCCTTGTTCATCCACAACGTAGCATGTGAGTCTACCACCTGTTTGATGATCCAGAAACATCTGGAGATCTTCCCATAAAATGGATTATTTGATTCGAGGCATCTACAAAGTGTCTTGGCACAATGGGCAGAAATGATGTTTCCCAGAAAGGAGAAGGTTTCTTTTGGAACATAATTAAGGGTTTGTAGGACAAGCAATATGTGTACATTTGCCACAACAGGAACTAGCTGAAAGAATTGGATGAGCATCACGATTCAGTCAAAAGATTAGAAATTACCTTTGATCTCCAGTCCCAGTTTGGGAATCATGGGCCGCAAGGTTTTTGTTTTTTAACAAAAGGGAGCAGCGCCAAGATGAGTACATTAATGGGTATGTTGCTGCCTCAAGAGTATTGGCAGCAGACTGTGAGTTTTAAAGCTTCACTACTCAGGTGATTCATAAACAAACTGAGAAGGATTTAGAGGCAAGGAAGCTCATAAAATTTGTTGTCTAAAAAAATCTACTGACACTGTTAAAAGCATAGATGTATCAAAGTGATCTTCTAATGAATTGGATAAAAAGAGAGTTTTAGTGGTGAAGCTTTACATGAAACACACAGCATAAAGTCCCAGAAGATAACACACATAGAATAAGAGAAATGAAAGGAGATTTCTTCAAACAGAAGAACATATGTTGTAGTTGCAGATATCCCATGATTACAAACGGGAAACTGCCATGTCCAGCCAAAAATACAGTTTGTAAAATGTGTGGGGAAATAGGGCATTTTGCAAGGTTATCCCAAAACCAAAACGTCAAAATGAATAATGTCAGCGAAGAGTGTGAAGATGATCAAGGTAATTACAAAGACATTGGTCTGGCAGTTAAAAATGGCAATTGTCTGGAACTCTATGTTAATGTATGGGTTGACAGATGTGTATTCATTCAGCAGTGTGTATCACTATCATATTCAAAGTGTTATTCAAGAGACATTTGAGGATATCCTATGATGAGAGAAGGATTGAATTGCTAAAATTCTTTGAAGCCAACTTACAGTTCAAAGATCAGTCGATTTGAGAGATGATTTATGTTGTAAAAAAGAAATGAATACTCTAGGATGGGATCATTAGAGATTGTTTGGTATGACATTGAAACTTAGAGGTAAAGAACAAGTTTTGATCACCGGAGAAGAGTACGTTGTCATAGAAGAGGGGATAATAAAAGAATTTAAGGAGGAGTTTAACAATAAGTTAGACAGCACTCACAGGCACAGCAGCCACAACAAGGAAGGTGCTAAACCAATAAAGAATTAAACAAGATATGTTCCTTTCAGTATTAGGTAAGATCTGGCTGATGAACTTAAAAATGTGTGATCTAGGTATAATAGAACCAAGCAAGTTATCTTTACGGTTATCACCATTAGATATAGCTCACAAAAAGGACTAGTTGAGGATTTTCATTGATTTGAGAAGCTTTAATAACTTTTTATTTTAGTAATATTTTAGGTATGGGCTGCTGGATTTGTAGGATATAGGCTGAGAAGTTAAGTAATAAATAATTAGCAATTATTTATTTCGTTTAGAATGAATTATTTAATTGATAATTATTTATGTACAGTATAGAATAATGATTTATTTTAGTTTGTAGGTGCTAGGTTTGTTGGGGTATAGGGTGGGACATTATTTAAGTAATAATTAACTATCATATATTATTGATTGTTGATTAACTAGTTAATTGATTAATAATTATGTACATTGTGTTATACTGATTTATTTTAGTTATTTTCGTTATATATTTTAAGCGTGGGCTGCTAGGTGTGTAGGGGCATTGTGTTGGAAGTTAATTAAGTAATAAAATAAAAATGTTTATTTTGTAATTGGTACTTATTTATTACATTAATTATCATGTAAATTGTTTAATTGTTATATATATATGAAATACACACATATATATATATATATATATATATATATATATATATATATATATATATATATATATATATATTCACTGAAAAAACAAAGGTTACAGAGACACTATAGTTAGACTCAGGTTTCACTCATACAAAACCATTGAAATTCAGCAGTTATAGTTAGCTGAACTAACTATGACGCCCGCCCCACAATGCACTGCTTATGAACTTACATATTACATCACTCATGACAGCTCAAATGACATCACTGAGGACATCATTCATTGACTCTGAGTGTCTTTAAAAAGTGTATGAGTGTTAAATATATATACCAAGGTGTATTGGTGAATCAGTTTGTTTATAAGTGCCTGTATGGATGATTCAGCGCGTATGTGACTGACTGCATAAGTGAGTGATTAGGTTTCTAAGTAAATGTATGGGTGAGTGACTAGGTTGTGTGAATGTCTGTATCAGTCTGTAAGTTGGTGTCTAAGTGGCTGTGTGGTTGGTGAGTGGGTACATGAATGGCTGCATGGGTGATTGATTGGTTTTCTGAGTACCTTTATGAGTTTCTGTGTGGGTGGGTGAGGGGTGGATGAGGGGGTGTTTGACTGCCTGCATGGATGAGTGAGTGGGTGAGTCAGTGGCTGTTTGGGTTAGTGAGTGTGTCTGTGAGGAGCTATATGGGTGACTGAGTGTGTTTATGGATGTGTGGGTGAGTGAATGGATGTGTCAGTGGTATATGGGTGAGTAACTGCATATGTGAAAGGCAGTATAGGCGAGTGTTGGAGTATATGAGTGACCGCATGTGTCACTGAATGGTTGTGAGAGTCGCTGTATTGGTGAGTGTGTGCTTGTGTCAGAGACTGTATAGGTGAGTGAGTATGTGTTAGTATCTGTATGAATAAGTGAGTGGTTGTGAGCATAACTGTATAGGTAAGTGGCTTTTTAAATTCTATTTCCTAACTATAACATCCCTTGGGCACCGCTCCCAAACCGACTGACCATGCACGAAACCTGGGCTTCATCCTGGACTCCTCCCTCTCCATGACCAAGCAAGTCAGCAGCGTCTCCTCGGCGTGCTTCAACGTCCTACGCATGCTACGGAAGATCTTCTGGTGGATCCCCACAGAGACCAGGAAGACCGTCACCCAGGCCCTCGTCACCAGCCGACTGGACTACGGCAACGCCCTCTACGCCGGGACCACCGCCAAGCTCCAGAAGAGACTCCAGCGGATCCAAAACGCCTCAGCCAGACTCATCCTCGACATCCCACGATCCAGCCACATCTCCGGACATCTCAGAGACCTTCACTGGCTCCCCATCAACAAGAGAATCACCTTCCGCCTCCTCACCCACGCACACAAAGCCCTACACGACCAAGGCCCGAGCTACCTCAACAGCCGAGTCAACTTCTACGCTCCCAAACGCCACCTCCGATCAGCCAACCACGCCCTCGCCGCCGTCCCCCGCATCCGAAGAGCGTCTACAGGAGGAAGGTCCTTCTCCTACCTGGCCGCCAAGACCTGGAACTCCCTCCCGTCCGACCTGCGCCTGACCCAAGACCACCTCTCCTTCAGGAAGAAGCTGAAGACCTGGCTGTTCGAGCAGTAGCGGCACCCCCCCCCCCCCCCCCCCAGCGCCTTGAGACCCTACGGGTATGTAGCGCGCTTTATAAGTGTCAATGATTGATTGATTGATCCCTTTAACCTTTGTTTTTTCAGTAGATTTCTAAGGTTTTTAATGCTAATTTCTAAATATAACGTCCCTGTAATCTTTGGTTTTATCAGTGAATTTCTATGGTTTTTTAAATTCTATTTCCTAACTATAACGTCCATGCAACCTATGATTTTTTTATTGAACTTTTAAGGTTTTTAAATAATATTTTCTATTTATAAAGGCTCTATAATGTGTATTTTTATAACCTTGAATGTTCATCAGTGGATTAATAAGCGTTGTTTTTTTTCTTTACATTTTTTATATTTGCGGCGACATTGCGATGTTCATGATTGTGTTTCAAAATCGTAAAACAAATGCAAATATTTAACGACCACCACCACATAAAAAAAGTATAACTTAAAAAATTCATTCTAAGTATTACAATGCACACATTACTAACCTAAAGAACATGTTTGTACAAATATATTTGTAGTAACTTTTTAAAAACTGCGTTTGACCCCTACTTCCTGTTTTCGCGATGCCTTCGGTAACTGCGACGTTCGCACCTTTTTTAAGAGGTGCAAAACACACATATGCACACATTTTACAGTGTTTTAGACATCAGAGGTTAAATACTGCACAGTTTAAAGTAATATTTTTGTAGGGAGTTTGTTTAAAAACAATCATTTAAACCAATTTTTTCATTTTTGCAGTGACGCTGGGCATCGGGTTGATATCGGTAGCCGCGATTGCCGCAAATATGTGGTGAAATGGCAAAACAAATGCAGACATTCACGAGCCACCACAACATTCAAAACGTTTAACTGCAAAATTGATTATAACCAACATACTAAACACATTACTATGTAAATGACCGTATAACAGCATGTACAACTCCCTTAGTATCTGTATAACACAGTGTATAACTCTTTCAGTGTAACCTGTGACTGCAAGCATCACTGTATCAGTAAGTCTCTCATTCACTGTATAAGTATTTGAGTGAATCTTAAGACGTGCATCAGTCTATCGGTGCTTCTGTAGTGAACTGTGACGGCCTCAGTACATCTATGAGTGGGAACATCAGTATCGCAATGGGTCTGTGATTGGTTGCATAAGTCTCTCACTAAATCTGTGAGTAGTT
Organism: Lissotriton vulgaris; assembly: GCF_964263255.1. NCBI lineage: Eukaryota > Metazoa > Chordata > Amphibia > Caudata > Salamandridae > Lissotriton > Lissotriton vulgaris. The sequence continues at coordinate 754,514 of NW_028254425.1, read as the reverse complement.
GCATGAGGCCCTTTGTGTATTTGTAAGTAAGTATATAACTGTCTGACAGGATCTGTGAGTGGATACATGAGTGTCTGAGTGGGTGAGTGAGTGACTGCATGACTTAGTGATTCTGTGAGTGAGTGCATAAGTCTCTCAGCGATACTTAGAGACTGAGTATCACCATCAGCAGCAATTTCTGAGTGGTTCTGTCAGTGGGTCCGTGGGTCTCCATGTGAGACTGTGAGTGGTACATGAGTCTCAGAGTGTATAACTGACTGGGTGCATAAGTCTCTGAATGGGTCTATGAGTGGGTGTGTGAATAACTGTTTGAGTGTGTGAGTGTCTGAGTTGGTTTGTGAGTGGATGTATGAGTGTCTGAGTAGATCTGTGAGTGGGTGTATGAGTATATCAATGGGAGTGTGAGTGAGAGCACAAGTCTCTGAGTGGGTGAGTGTATGGGTGCATGCATGAGTGTCTGAATATCTCTGTGACTGAGAGGGCGAGTGTCTGGGCAGGTCTGTGAGTGGATGCATGAGTCTTGAGTGGGTGTGTGTATATCTGAGTGAGTTTTTGAGTGGGTGTGTGAGTTTCTGAGTGACTGACTGAGTACATAAGTCTCTGAGAGGGTCTGTAACTGAGTATGAGAGTGACAGTTGGGGTGTGGGAGTGGGTGTATAAGTGTCTGAGTGGATCTGTAAGTGGGTGTATGGGTTTCTCAATGGGTCTGTGAGTACATATGCGTGTGTGAGTTGGTCTGCAAGTAGGTCCGTGACTCTCTAAGTGGGTCGGTATATTGGTGCGTGACTCTCTGAGTGGGTCTGTAAGTAGGTGCATGAGTGTCTGAGTGGGTCTGTGCCTGTGTGCATGAGAGACCACACGGGTCTGTGAGTGAGTGTAAAACTCATTAAGTGGGTATGAGACTGTACGCATGAGTTTATAAGTGTGTCTCTAAGTAGGTACATGAGTCCTTGAGTGGGTCTGTACAGGGGTGCATCGCTCTCCGAGTGAGTCTGTAAGTAGGTGCATGAGCACCTGAATGGGTATGTGAGTGGGTGCTTGAGTCTCTGAGTGGGTCTTGACTGAATGTATAAGTGTGTGAGTGGGTATGGGAATGGGTGTATAGGTGTCTGAGTGAGTTTGTGAGTGCATACATGAGTCTGTGACAGGGACTGGAGAGTGTGTACAAATATATATATTTTTTTATATTTTCACCAATATTTGCAATGATGACGCAATATTTGCGATGACATCGCAATATTTGCGATGACGGCGCAATAGTTGCAAAGACGTTGCAATATTTGCTCGCGGTTAAAAAAATTATTTCACTAATACCCCGATTTCTCAAACATGAGGTCAAAGTACCTCCACCCTGATGCTTTATGTTAGCTTTCACAGAAATTTTCAGCCCCGGGACCCGTTCACGATCAATAAAATAGTGGCGGCAACTTTCTGTTCAGGTTGCGTCCAGCCAATCAGAACGTTCCTGTTAGAGCGCGCATTTGCGATTAATTGCAAAATTGTTGTGAAATGTCCACAGCCAGAGATATATCTATAATTTTCAGCTTAAATTTCTCAAAAACTACTGAATGGATTTGCACCAAATAATAAAAAGTACAATCTGCATAACAACATCTATCTTTCTACCAAATGTAGTGTAATTCCGTCCAGCGGTTCGGGCTGTAGGTTCGACAACGCGTTCCTACGGGAATTAACATTACAAACATACCATTATTTCACGCCATTATTTCTCGGTCTCCACAGCACGGATCACCCCCAAACTTCTTTGACACTTTTTGGGGCATATTTCATGCTGAAGGTTAAATATGCTTAAATGGTTAAATATGCTCCTCCGAACTTTTCTCTTAATGTAACGGAAACTGTTTTTCAAGATCCACTTCACACTCAGAATTGCTAACACATTTTTCTTGATTTACTTTTTTTTTAATCTGGGTTATCTGGAGCTTTTTTCCATTTTTCTCTGTACCCTGTCACATCTTCCCATTCTTTAATCTTATCCAATAACTCTCTAAGATTTTTTGTGAGGTTTTAATATCTTGTTTTTTAAGCACTTTCTGTCAATTTCATTCTAAACAGTTCACAAATTGTCTTTTTGTTCAAATCCACATTTAATTCTTAAAGCAATTGTGCAAGTGTCTCCAATGCATTATGTGCCCATGGTCCTGCTTCTGCACCCAAAAATGGCAATTCATATTTATTATATGTCTAAATTATGTCATTTTAAATTCCAGTTTCTAACATCGGTTCCAAAACTCCATTAAGTTCAAAAGTATTAACTTCTATCACTTTTGTAACACTTTGTAAAGATGAACTAGCCTACACCTCATCTTTCCTCACTCACAGCTCACCTGCTCCTATTTCTTCCACATGCACTTGCATCTCATTATAAGGAGGGGATTTCACCTCAATCAACAAATTGTCCATAAATGTATCCTCTCACTCACTCAGTCATTCTCATTCTTTTCCATCTCAACCTTTCTCTCATTTATGTTTTTATTGTTTTCATCTTATGTTTTCCTTATGTCTGATTCGTCAGTTATCGCAGGTAAAACATCCAGAGTCTCTGACACCATTCCTTCTTCTCGAAATGCAATCTAAAACCCATCCAATTATTGGCAGTCTTACCAATTTGTCCTTTTAAGCATTCCCTTATGTGCTTTCAAATTTGCCACGCAATTCCACTCGTTCAAGGCTTCGAACTGCCCAGGTCTGGTCTGCAGCCTCTTCTCAAACATGACACTCCTCAAATTCTCAATCTTTTTTACTTTAGACATACAAGTGACGCTAAATTGTAATTTTGTTTGAGCAACAGTACTTTTATTTCATTTCTTAATCCACAGGCACATGTGCATACCTGAGGTAAGGAGCTTCTATTGGTCTGAGCTACCAGCTAGGAGCAGAGTCTTTCCCCATGGGAAGGAATCGTTGACTTATTCAAAAGTGCACTTGCTGCAAACTCAAACTAGCTTCACAATACATGTAAGGCGAATACCACCAAACGTGAACTGAGAAGTAATACATAGTGTTAATAACCAAAACAATTAAAACCTTTGTCTGCCTGCCAGGATATGGTATGTAAAAGAAAGGGGTAAGCACCTTGAGTGCTTCCAATCACACCAACATAGGTTGATCAGATGTCCTTGTGCACAGAATAAACACTACTACTCAGGATTAATTCTGACACACAGATAGACTATTAAGAATTTCAAAGGACTTTAATCTATAACCTGCTGTGACACTGCAACCATTTATTCAGCAAACAACCTTATAATATTATCTTGAGATCTTAGATTTCCCTTAATCTGTAATTCATATGGATAAATCCAAAGATCTTTGAACTTAGATTACATGAAATGTCAATATCTCTCCTCTAAAAGTACAATTTAAACAACTTTAGCAATTCACGTAACACATTACAATGCAATACAGTTTCGATAGATGTGTAAAACAAAACACCACTGACATAACACACAATATGGGGCACGCAAAATAAATGATTTTACTCCAAATTACACCTTGCAAGACAACACACTCAGAGCAAGGCAACTCAACAATCATTGCTCTATTAATACTAATGTTATTCGACAATCGAAAACACCAACCGGTACTCTGGCATTAATCCATAAAACTCCAGGATTTACTAATTTCTGATCAATTTTGGGGTCAAAAACTTTCCCTAATTATGTATGTTACGGAATTATGCAAATTAAGCAAATTGGCACATTGCCCTTGTTACTTCACCAGAATTCTGTCCATGCTTTTAATTATTAAACTAGCAGCCCCCCCCCGGCGTTGCCCGGGGCAGAAGGGGGTTGGGGCAGCATTTCAGACTTGCATGCACCCATGGCTCCCGCCCGTCCCTCGTTGCGCACCCTCACTTACCTTGCTCGCCGCTCCTCCTCGCGCTGCTGATTTTACTGCTCCACTGCTCCTCCGCTTCTCGCTGGTCATTACCGCTTGTCCGCCGCTCGCCGCTCCTCCCCGCCTGTCCGCAGCTCCACCCCACGATCAAGTCCTCCGCTCTTCCTGTTGCTCCTGAACGCCGCTCCTCCCCGCGCTCCCGATGTCATGACGCAGACGCCGCGGCCGGCGCTTTTTTCAGGGGACTACTTTGTTTTTAAAGTTAATTTTTAAAATTCACGTTTTTATTTTATTTTATGTAGTCTATGTCCATCTACACACCCTGACAATTTCAAGGATGTATCGGGTGTGTGGATTGGTGCTGTGGTTCCTGAGTTTACCTGGCTCAAAGGGTTGTGTTCTCTCTTTATAACAGTAGTATAGAAGATTAAAAGGGTTGAGACGCAGGATTGGACCTCCCTGTCCAATTAAAGAAAAGCTTCACAGGACAAAATCAAAGTCAAAATCATAAAGGGGTATTCAAATTCAAGAGACATTACAGAAGGCAATAATCTGTTAATTAGTCAAATTCAAATCAGCATCAATAATGTATCAAATAATGCAAATTGCAGGGGAATCAACATACAGTCGACATTGAAAGCAAGTAATTAACCAAAACCAAAGTATAAATCAGCCAAAGGACTGGCATAAATCTGCTCAGTTCAAAAGTCAAGGATCTTGGCGTATAAATCAATAGACAGACTAGCCTAGAGTCGGTCTAAGTGTGGATGGACTGACAGTGAGTCTGCCTATGTAGAAGTAAGCAAACATTCTAAGTGTAAATCAATAGGCAGACTAATTAAGAATCTGCACAGTTCAGAAAGCAAAGGAAGTCTTACACACATCCAAAAAAGGACACATTTTAAACGTTTGAGGCAGAGAAAAATATAAAATTATATGGCTGTACTAATAAAAGAACTTACACAGGACCAATAGGTTTAAAAAAAAATATGATACATTAATTAAGAACCATTTAGGAACACCAACTTGTATGTATTATTATAATAAGGCGTCCATAGTAAATGAAAAAAGAACATGGTATTTGTGAAACAAATAAAAACAATAGACAGTACAACTGCTTAGAACAGACTCAAGCAAAGAGCCTTGATTGTTTTGCAAATACAGGAACATTCTGCCCATGGCTTCCTTTTCAAGGAACACAAATAGATACATTACAGCTCAAAAAAATAAAAACAGCATGAAATGAATTCTATTTTGCTTATTTTCTGCAAATGGAAAGACAAAGATGAGAAACATGCACGTAGGAAACATATTCATGTAATTTCAAAAGCACATTTTTCTTTCTGTCACTCCAAAATAAATGTCAGTGCATGCTGACAACAGCCTAGTCACATCAACTAAAACCTGATTATGCTAACTAAAACACATTTAAATTAAGCATTATGAGCTATTAATTTTAAAAATGCTCAGACGCAAAATCCCCACCATGCGAGTGCATAGATGTGTTTCTGGACATCGTCAGAATCAACTAAATAAAGCTAATACATGAAATCAAAAAATTGCTTTCTTTCTGTGAAAGTAGCTAGTCTTGCTCTTAGGATAACTAGAGATATTATTTTGTTAGGTACACAAAACAAGAAATGATTTCTATTGCCTTCTATAAACATTTGAAATCAGATTTGAGGAAGCTAACTTCCATGATACTGTTATAGTACCATAGAATCCAATGTTAATTTAAAACTTACAACATTAAAATGGCAGCACATAATAGGCACATGCCTGGGAAGTGCTAAATTTGTCCTATTTCTATTTCCAAGCACAAGTGCAGACCCATAAAGGTCCTTCTCTACTGCATACAGCAGCTTGGGGTTGTCACTCGGGTGGATTTCTAATATGCCCATGATGGACCAGATGAGGGTCGCACTGTAGACTTATAAGTGGCCCCTTGAAATAACTAAATAAGTAACCAGTGCAACGAGCTGCATGTCAGAATTATGTCATCTACCGTTAGAAAAAGCATAAACAGGATGAAACATTGGACCTCAACGCAACAGGGCAACTCTCAAGCGAATGCCCCAATCAGATCATGGGCACCTGTAAACAAGGACATTAACACTGGGCTGACTCAGGCAATCTCTCTCTGCTCGGCCTTGTGATGTTCACTTTTTTATTGATCAAATAAACCCTGGCATACAGCTAAACTTGCATCAGGCCAGCCCTAAACAACCACAACGCTTTTCAATCCAGCTAACTTTATTACCTTTTCAACATTATCAGTGTAGCCAAAAAGCATAGAGCTAGAATTTACTGTCTAAATCGAAGGAGCACCTACAAAGTAACTCTGTGTTTTCAGATTTTCAACCAAGTTTCCATTTCCTGAGAGGCACCGATACAACTCAATTCATTACCGACAACACGATGGATTATTATCAGTCTGGTTTCTGAGATAGACATAGCACAGAAACCGGCACACTAAAAACCATTGATGATGCTCTGAGGATTCCATTAGCTGGCCACTCATGTCTCTTGATCCTACTGGACCGTTCTGCTGCATTCGACATGGTAAACAATTAGTTGCTTGTCATTACATTCGACAAAGTAATCATCAATCCCTTGTCATTACATTCGACACAGTAAATCATCAATCCCTTGTCATTACATTCGACACAGTAAATTATCAATCGCTTGTCATTACATTCGACAAAGTAAATCATCAATCCCTTGTCATTACATTCGACACAGTAAATCATCAATCCCTGGTCATTACATTCGACACGGTAAATTATCAATCGCTTGCCATTACATTTGACAAAGTAAATCATCAATCACTTGTCATTGCATTTGACACAGTACATCGTCATTCGTATGTTATAACAATCAACACAGTAAATCATCAATCACTTGTCATTACATTCGACACAGTGAATCATCAATCCCTTGTCATTACATTCGACACAGTAAATTATCAATCGCTTGCCATTACATTCGACAAAGTAAATCATCAATCACTTGTCATTGCATTTGACACAGTAAATCATCATTCGCATGTTATTACAATCAACACAGTAAATCATCAATCACTTGTCATTACATTCGACACAGTAAATCATCAATCGCTTATCATTACATTCAACACGGTAAATCATCAATCACTTGTCATTGCATTTGACACAGTAAATCATAATTCGCATGTTATTACAATCAGCACAGTAAATCATCAACCGCTTGTCATTACATTCGACACAGTAAATTATCAATCGCTTGTCATTACATTCGACAAAGTAAATCATCAATCCCTTGTCATTACATTTGACACAGTAAATCATCAATCCCTTGTCATTACATTCGACACAGTAAATCATCAATCCCTTGTCATTACATTCGACACAGTAAATCATCAATCCCTTGTCATTACATTCGACACAGTAAATCATCAATCCCTTGTCATTATATTCGACACAGTAAATTATCAATCGCTTGCCATTACATTCAACAAAGTAAATCATCAATCACTTGTCATTGCATTTGACACAGTAAATCATCATTCGCATGTTATTACAATCAACACAGTAAATCATCAATCACTTATCATTACATTCAACACGGTAAATCATCAATCACTTGTCATTGCATTTGACACAGTAAATCATCATTCGCATGTTATTACAATCAACACAGTAAATCATCAATCACTTGTCATTACATTCAACATGGTAAATCATCAATCACTTGTCATTGCATTTGACACAGTAAATCATAATTCGCATGTTATTACAATCAACACAGTAAATCATCAATCACTTGTCATTACATTCGACATGGTAAATCATCAATCACTTGTCATTGCATTCGACACAGTAAACCATCAGTCACTTGTCATTACATTAATGAGACAATGGCCATGGAAGGCACAATCTGCAATTGGCTCACTTCATTCCTAGAAAATAGAGTTAAAGCAATAAAAATTGCAGATATTCTTGCCAACCTATCAAGGTTGGACCAAGAGGACCCACAAGGTTTGATACTATCACCTACACTCTTCAACTTGTACTCAGAATACCCAGCAACATTAGTGACAAACAGGCAGATGGAATACCATCTTTTATGGGTTGGTTACCAACTCTTCACGAAAATCTCTAAATGAAATCACATTTCATTAATCAAGAAAGTGGTGTGGCCAACTGCTGAAGGACAAGGCCACACCGTAGTCGAGCTCTGTCGCGCCACTCCCGATCAATCCGAAATCAAATATCTTGGCCCAGCCAGTATTGCCTGCGGTGGAGCCTGTCTGACTCTGATATCTTGCCCCATGACTGGGTGAAGTAAGGCCTCAATCGGAGGCGTCCTTTGAGGGGAGGCAGTATCCGGTGCGGTTAGGCGGCTCTGGCGGCCCTGTGGGTGCCCCGTTACTCCCTGGGCATGTGCACTACTAGAAGCCACAGCGTGGTGGAAGGGCCTGCGGCTGTGCTGGATGGGGCCGCGCTGAGATTCCTGACACTGGGGTTCTGGCTGAGAGTGTGCCGCCCCCTCTGCCTTCTTTTTTAGTTGCGGCCTGATTTCCTCCTCGCCCTGATAGCCTCTGTGCTCAGCTGGACTTCAGCAGCTCACGCACCTTGTCACTGTGGCCCCAGGGCTGGCACGGGGTCGGTCCTCTACAGATCTCGAGGGGCGTCCCATCCGAGGGCACCCGTGGGTCAGTGGAGCCGCATAGACCTTCTTCTGGCATGCCGCACCTGGCCCTCACATCACGTTGAGCTTCCATGGCGGGATGCCATGCATTGCAGCAGCGGTAAGACCGGCGACGCCTGCGGATGGTTGGAGTGCCTGCATTATAACAGCGGTGCGTGACTTGAGCCAGCATTCCGCTTAATACCCAGGGGTGGAGGTGCGGTCTTGTGGCCTTGTAGTTCCTTGTCTCCGGCGGTGGAGACGGTGGTACTGTCTCACTCTGACCTGACATCATTGCATCCCCTCAGTAAGTTGTGGCCACACGTTCCTGCTGCATTACCGGTGTGGTGCTATTTGGTGCTCCTGCTAACAGTTGGTCGGGGCCCTGCCGGCAGAAAACGACAGACCAGTGTGGGCTTATACTCACTGCAGGTGGTGGTGAGTATCTGGCACCGCTCAACCCCCCCGGCACAGCGGTCCCACCAGTGGCATTATGGCGAGCGGCCGCAGTGGTCACACTGAGGTTTAAGCGAAATTGGACAAATTTGTGTGGCAAAAGGGCCATGAGCGGGAGCAATCTAACCCCAAACCAACTGGGGAGCAGCCGGACTCCATGCTGCAGGACATATTGATTGCTATAACGACTGTGCGTACTTCACTTGAAGCCCGTATCGATACAGTCGCCACGGAGGTTTCCTAGATAAGACCAAACATGAGAAAGATGGCTGACCGCGTTAGTGCAGTTGAAGGCACCACCAAAGAACTGGTGAATGATACAGACCTCCTCAAGCATCACGTGACTGAACTCCAAAATGCTCAGGAGGCTTTGACCCTGCAACTTGATGACTACAAAGGCCGCATGAGACGCAACAACATTCGAATCTTGGGAGTGCCGGAACAGGTTAAGGCTAGGCGGCTGACCTCTTCGTCGAGGAATTGATTATTCAACAGCTTCAGCCAAGGGGCCTTTCCAAATGCTTTTCAATTGAACGCGCGCATCGTGTACCTGGGGGTAGACCAAATCCTGGAGAGCCCCCAGGACCTCTTCTGGCAAGGGTATTTAATTTCCATGACAGAGATGCCATTCTCCAGACAGCGAAGGGGGCCCGACCACTGGTGATCGACAAAAGCAAAGTCACCTTCTTCCCCGATTTCACCCTGCAGGTTCAGAAGCAGCGGCATAGCTTCCTGGATGTGTAGCACGTGCTGAGGGACCAAGAAATCAAGCGAAACTGTGATTCTTCACTAGACCGAAGGATGCCTGGGAATGGCTCAAAGGCTGGCGAACTGTCGGCAAGCATCCCCACAAACCCAGGGGAGGCACAGGTAATACAGGTGGGTGGCGCCAGCGGCAGGGGTCGCCGCCTGGCAGTGACTTCACGACCCGTAGGGATATCGGTCGAAGATCAGTAAGTATAAGAGACTGCCTCTGGAGTCGGATGGCTGCGCGAGCACGCATTTCATGAATACAGACTGTTTTGGGATACATTACCTTTTGTAGGGGTTCCGGCATGTCCTATTCAGTATATGCTAATTTCTTCTGGGTCACTGGTTTGCTGTGGGTATGTTAATACTGTCGTATGGTTATTGCAACAGATCATTCATAAGGTTTGAATAGTATGTTGTGGGGTCAAAATGCCGGGGTTCTTATTGCTTTTACAAACAGATGCCTAAGGAAGTGGGGATGTTTCACGTTCCCAAATCTATTGAGGGTGGGCGACAGGTAGTCTGCAAGTTGGGGGTGGCGGGTGGTTTTATGCCTGTTGTTAGACCTGGCATCATTGGCGTGGGTTTCCCTTCCTCTTTTCTCTTCCTCTCTTTTATGTTGGCTGGATCTAGATGCTCTGGGCGCTGTGCCACTGCTAATCAGTGCCACAGCGCGAATGCTCCCTGTGTAAAGATGAATTTATAAATTGGGATAACCATAATTGGCTCATTGGGTTTACCTGTCAGTCCCTAGAATAAGTGCACTGTGTGTGCCCAGGGCTGGTAGACCCAATACTGTTGGTTGGCCTGCAGCGCTGATTTGGGCTACCCACAGAAGCAGCTTTTAAAGTATGTTTCAGACCTGCCATTACAGAGTCTACCGGCAGTCCAGAACTGCCTTTGTAACTGTGAGGTGACCCCACTTCCCAGTCCCTGCACCATCCCTTCGCACCATATAAGACACCCTTATGGCAGGGTGCGTTGTCCGTGACAGGAAGAACATGCCTACATCTGTGTAGCATGTTCTAATAGCGAGTTACCCTCCATTTCACTGTTTACTATTGTGAGGCTCATAGGCCAGAATGGGCAGGCTGAGTATTACCTTCCATAATCCTACCTGACCCTGAGAACCTGATAGGAAATTCGAATTTGATATGCTTAAGCTCAGGACATTGAGATACATCTTTTAGTAAGGATCATTTGTATATCCTGTGTTAAAAAATGCCTCGAGAAATGAGGTATTTTCTTGCCTAAGCTTTCCTGTAGGCTTTGCTAGTATGTGTAATGGCTGTCTAGTTTTAGAGCAACAGGGCCAGCTGGGTCAGACCTGGCTGGAAGAGAGAGATCGGCATTCAGAACATGGGGAGGGGTGACTATTTGATACATGCAGGGCTGTGCCTGGCAAGTTGAACGATGGCTCCACCTCCCACTGGGCGTCTGATAGCAGAGCCACTGATTCTCAAAGGGCAGGATGTCGCCTCGTAAACCAAGTGGTCACCGACCTCACCAAATTGGTTCTGGCTGGATTCAGTGATTTGTGACTTTAAAGAACAAAGACTTTTTAGGTATAAAGCGCTGCGCTGAAACCTTTTTCAAGTGTGTTCCTTCTTGATGTCAAGACGAAACTCTGTCCAAGTGAACAGAGGAAAGGTCTTTGAAACTTTCACCAAGCTTGCTGAAGAAACTACCCGAGGGCCTGAATTGAAAGCGCCCCCTGCTGAAGTCTCAGGGACATTAAACTTCACCCCGTCAGCTGTCTGAATTCCTGTGCGAGGAATTCTACTTGCAGGTGAGGCCCCCGTCGAGTAATCTGGAGCCTCTAGTTCTACTGTGAGAAACGCGGACTGGAAACCCTTGTTAACTCTGAATGGGCCGCCGCAGACAAGAGAGAGCTGCTGCCGCTGAGAATCTGCCTTAATTTGATCCTTCGCTGAATCTGTATGGGTTGCCACAGCAAAGAGCTGTAGCCGCTGAGTGCCCGCTGTTGTGCCAGCCTGGTCGAGATCATCTTTTGTCCTGTGGGCCGCCGCAGCTAAGAGAGAGCTGCTGCCTCTGACTGGCCGCACCTTTGCCAACTTTGCATCATCGTGATTCGTCCTGTGGGCCACCACAGCTAAGATAGAGCTGCTGCCGCTGAGTGCCCGCACCTTTGCCAACTTTGCATCATTGTGATTTGTCCTGTGGGCCGCCGCAGCTAAGAGAGAGCTGCTGCCGCTGAGTACCCGCACCTTTGCCAACTTTGCATAATTGTGATTCGCCCTGTGGGTCGCCGCAGCTAAGAGAGAGCTGCTGCCGCTTAGTGCCCACACCTTTGTTAACTTTGCATCATTGCGGATCAACCTGTGGGCCACTAAAGCTAAGAGAGAGCTGCAGCCGCTGTGAGCCCACCACGGAGCTGCACGACGAGAGTCATCACCACCACCATCCCGGGCCAACGCATCCGCGTGCTGTTGAGAGCCCACCTGTCCCGAGTGCCCAAGTCATTGTGAGTGCACGCTGCGGACCACTGCAGCCAAGAGTTGTGGTAGCTGGGAGTCCGCCTGTCACTGTCTCCGCTTCTTTGAGGAACTGCGTGCTATATCCCCGTCCAACAACAAGTATCTGGTGCACAATGGGTCGCGTAGCTTAGGCCTTGAAGTCAGTCAGTGCCACATTCTGGTGAATACATTATTGCCTTTTTAAGTCCATACTGATTTATGTGCATTGTGGCTTGCTAAAACATTTAATTTCATTTTCATTAATTCTTTATTTTGGTTGAAATAACCATAAAAGAGTACAATACAATTTTAAAAACATCAACATATACATCATGTACTAGTAATCCGAGTAAAAGCTGTTTGAGACATACATAGGTGCTTTAAGCATTTTAGATATGTAGAAGGATTGGCTAAAAGGATCAGGTTTATAGAGGGTTTAAAATTCTTCCAATATAATATAACTCTATCATCAAGGTAATTCATGATTAAAAATGGGTTAATACAATAAATATTTTTCTTTTATAAAAATGTTGAAAGGTCAGGGGGTGTTTTACAGGAGATAGTTCGGACTAGAGTGTGTGGGGGTTACTGTAGTACCAATGCATTTTATTTTGGTATGCTATAAGTTAGTGCAGAACCTAAGAGTGCTATTACAATTTTAGACCTTTTTTCTTCCTCACTATTGCTACTGCAAGAAGGAACCGGCTCAGACTAAATACTATGGTCTGTGAGGTGTCCCCTTTGAATAATCTTTCCCCCTCTTTGATTTTACGAAAGCCTAGAAGAAGGCAGATAGGCCTAATCCACTTCCTCCTTGCTTGCAGATATGCAGAGCATATAAATAGGACATGGGCCTCATCCTCTTTAACGCCCATATCACAAAGTTCACAATGATCAGTATCACATTTACTCATAGGATCTGTCTTGCACACCCACTTAGAAGTTCAAGTTTTTAGTTGTAAAATGCCATAACGGTACTTCAAATACAGTGACTTTGCCATTGAAGGTAGAATTTCATCCATAAAACATTCAAATTTACATTTGCTTTTAACATCAAAGAATTTAAGTGTCAATTTCCCGATTTTAGAGTTTTGAAGTGGGTAACTGTGAATATGTTCCCAATATCGTGCCTTCAATAACTTTTTTGAACAATGAGTAAGAGAATTGGGATCGGTCCAAAAACTATATAAGCCTTGTTTTAAAAACCATTTTTCAATATGCAGTGGTCAGCTGACTCTGACAATGTTTTTTATCTGTAAGATTTCCTTTAGTGCTGCTCTATAGTCCACTAGCTCATCAGTGGACCAAAGACGAACCCAGTAGAGTAGCGGGCGTAAGGAGGCGTGGTCGTCAGAACGTCGTATGTTTAAGTCCCAAAATAAGGGAATTAAAGGAGTACAACCTGGGACAGCTAAAAGTTGTCTAAAAAAGCTGTTTTCCTGTACTGAAAAAGAGTCTCTGGCTACGTGGCCCCACAATTCTGCCCCATATAGGGCGGCCGATTGAGCTTTATACTTAAATAGCTCAATTGCTGGTGATACTGCCTTAAGGAAGCTGTTTCTATGCTTCCTTATTATAGGAGCTTGGTTTTGTGTTAACATTAGCCTAGATTTTTCTATCTGCGATACCCAATTCATTTTAGAATCGAGACTAATGCCCAAATATTTAAAATTTTGGACCTGTTCAATATTCTCATTATTTACACTAAAAACTTTGTTAAAACCCTTGTGTGGACTGATGGACATAATCTTAGTTTTTGAGGAATAAATTTCGAGATTTTTGTCCAAACAGTACGAATGAAATTTGTTTAATAAATTCTGTAATTCTTTAGGGGTGTGGGAGATTGAAATCGTATCGTCCGCGAATAGTAGTGCTGGAACGGCTTGAACACACAACTTGGGAGAGTCATGCTCGCAGCCCAAGAGGGTGTCAGGGATGTCATTGACATAAAGAGAAAAGAGGGTTGGCGCCATAACGTAGCCTTGCCTTACCCCTCTCTTTATGTCAATTTTTTCCGTCAGTTCCCCGTTAGGTCCCCACCTTACTCTTGCATAGATCCCCTCATGCAGCCTGATTAGTTGATGTAGTATGTCACCGGGAACTCCCATATCTCTTAGTGATTTCCATAATTTGCCTCTCGGGACCAAATCAAAGGCGGCCCTGAGGTCCACAAAAGCTACGTATAAGTGAGAGTTCCTTATATTAATGTATTTCCATACTAAGCATAAAAATCTAAAAACTTGATCCACTGTACTAATTTTAACTCTGAATCCTGCCTGATATTTTGTTAAAATAAAATTATCCTCAATCCAAATGTTTAGCTTATTTAAAAGTTGACGTGCAAAAATCTTTTGGAGTACATCTAACAGAGTAATTGGTCTATAATGGGATGGATTAAGTCTGTCTCCTTTCTTGAAGATGGTTACGATTTCGGCACTCCGCCACGTCTCCGGTATTGGGGCCCCTCTTAGGATGTCATTACTAAGTAAGTTGATATACGGGGCCCAGAGGAGATTTTCGTGTTTCCAGAGATCGCCAGGTATTCTGTCTGGGCCCGGAGCTTTGCCCTGTTTGACTGCATTGATAGCTAGTATGGTATCAGACAAGCTAAATGTTAGGGGAGTGATGCACGGGTTTAGTTGTAAATTCCCTTGTGTACACTCATCTTCATCTTCCCCACCGCTCGAGTACAGGGATGAGAAGTGCTATGTCCCTTGATGGACTACCTTCTTTGGTACCACTCGCAATCAGCTTCCAGAAGAAAGATTGATCTTTTGTTTTACATGCTGAAAGCAGCTCCGACCAGAATTGCCATCCCATTCCCTTTTTGCAAGGTCAAGTATATTTTTATACTGCATCCTTTTGTCTCTAATAGTGTTAATCTGATTATCTTTTACAGCTTTAATTAAATCCGTTTTAGCACGACGACAAGCTTTGTTATACCAGCGGCCTTCCTTCAGATACTTTTTTTTCTGGCCAGAATGTGCTTACTTGGTCCCTTTTGAGAAAATCTCTCTGCCATCAAATTCTCATGCACCTCGGCTAAGGAAATGCCCTCTCCATTGTTATCGACTAATGGGGACATTAGAGTTACATAGGAATCATTGATTTTCTTAATGATACTTGCGTTGCCCATCACAGCAGGCCATTTTAAAGACCTGCGGTTATTGGATTCTAAGGGGTCCTCAGATCGAGTGTCTCTACAGAGATTTAACTCCCTTAAGGCGGCAAATAGCGTACCACAGATAGTCAAAGTTAAGGGGAGGTGGTCACTTTCTATATGATTATCCACCTTCAGATCCTGAAGCATTGGCCATAAGCACATAGAGACCAATATATAGTCTAAATGGCTGGCACAACGACCTCTTTTAAAGGTAGGATTGCTTGGACAATCTGACAAAAGCCGCCGATTGCAGGCACGCAAACTGTGTTCCATTGTTAATTTTAGTAGTTGCAAAGCCTCTTTAGAGCAAGCAACAGTACCACTTGTGTCAATACGGGGAATATTATTGGCGCTATCTTCCTCCCCGTAAATATCTTCTAGCCCCACAACTGGCTCAAACTTCTGAAGTCTCCTCCCATGATCAGCTTGGTTTTGTGGTCTAAGCTAGAGATAAAATTGGCTAGCTGGACTATTGTTTCCGATTCTTTATTAGGAGATTGTGGTCTGTTGTAAATATTAATAATACAGACCGGCCATCCTTTTCCATCCCGAAATTTTATAGCAAAAATGTCCGGGCTATTAAAATCTATTTGTTTAACATCAATACCTAATGTTATTCTTGCCCAGATTATCAGGCCACCAGACGGTCTACCTTTATTCATATTACTAGCCGGAATGTAGAATGATCTATACCCTACTTTAAAAACATTTTCTATTCCCCATGTTTCTTGGAACAAGATAAAATCCCCCCTATTGATATAATCATGCCAAGCTGGATCAGGCATATTTTTCCCTATGCTGGCAATGTTCCAGGAAATTATTATCGCCTTACACTTATCCTCATCCTTCGCAAATGTGGCTATTAATTTGTTGGTCCCACTTGTATTCTCTTTAGTTTTTGGGGTTGGCAAATTTAAATTTCCCCCCTTGTTCATTGAAATGGGATCTTTGACCTGGTTAGCTGCTTCTCTTGTGTTACACCTGTGGTTATTTACATAGGTATAGTCTGTTGTTGATGTGAATTCACCTATTTCGTGTGTATCTCCCAGTCAGTAAAATTCATCTAGCCCATAAAGTGGTGGAAATCGGTTATTTGTGGCCACCCAAGGATAGGTGGCAAAACCATCTGACATCATTTTATGGGTGGAAATTTGCTGGCTCCCATAATGTCGCATTGCCCTTGGGCTTTAAAAATAAGTGAGATCTTTCGTGCAAATTGGGCCCTTGTTCATATACTGGTATTCTTCGCAGATTAGGCTCACTACTTTACTCTCTCTAAAGTTAATGATAATTGCATCCCCCTGAATGTCTTTTGGTCTTCTGCCTATCCAGTTGACTCTTCTAACGAACATTACCTCGCCATTCAGATGTCTAGGGATCGGCCTGTTATTATTCAACCAGAATGTCACCTTATTTTTTAGGTCTTGGTAAGATTCTAGTTTCCCATTTTTTAGTTCAGGGACACCCGTGAGTACAATGACATATGGTAATAATTCGGGTGGTAGGTCAACCGTGGCCAGGGGAGCTCTTACAGTGCTAACATCTTTCTCTTTAGTGTTTCCAGCGTCTTTTGGGCGCGCAACATTTTTAGGCGCATCGTTGGCTATACAGGGTGTGGTGTGTTGAGTAGTCTTTTCAGAGGACTTTTTAGTTTGTTTGTTCGGCTGCTTATTAGTACTAGGGCCCTTTGGGATTCCTGCCTCTGTAGTTGTATTAGTAGTTGGACCTGCTACAGAACCTACAGTGATTGTAGCAGGATCCATTGGAGGAGGCACCATATTCTTCATTCGTCCTCTAACTTCAAGTTTTGCCAGATTTTTTAACGAGGTGAAATTATCTAGGGTTAGCTGTTCAAATTTCTCCAATTTATTGTTTACCATTTTTATCCTTTCAAGGAGAGGGAGAATTAATGATTTGACAACCTTTTCTATCTGTGCCATTGACACTTCAACCTCCTCTATGGGAGCCGAAGGGGCCTTCCCTACATAATTGTCTCTGGTATTTTTGGTGGATTCCCTTTGAGTAATATCAGGCCTTGCTGACACTTTATCTACCTGTACACCTGGTTCGAGAATGGCGGAATCCGTCATTTTTGATACTTTTTGTTGCCTCCCTTTCTGTGAGGTTTCAGTTTTTTTCCTTTTTATGGTGTCTCTAGTACTTGCTCGGTTTTGGGCTTGTTTACTGACCGGTTCGGGTATAGCAGTATCAATAGTTAGGGGGGTCTCCTGCGCCCTTGTTTGTTCAGCAGTACCCGCGGCAGGAACCCTCACTAATGTAAGACACCGCTGGTCCCACCTGTGCATTAGGGAAATCAGCCTGGGGTACGGGCCCTGATAGGGAGGAGTTCAGTAGAAGAGAGAGATCTGCACTTAGGTCATCAAACTGCAGATTTGGTGTTTGTGAAAGGCTACTATCGATATGGTGTAACCCCAAGGAAGTATTTTGTGTGGGTAAGTTGTTAGAATTATTATCAATCGTAGGGAGATCTATGTACGAGTCCGCAAGTAATGAAATAGAATTGTTTGCCTGTGTCAGAGTAGTGTTAGTTTGTAGTTGCTGCAGACACATGTTTGGAGGGAGCGAAAGGAGTCTCTCCAAGTTCTCGATAGCGGTGACAACTACACCAATTGTCTTCTGTAGCATCCTATCAATCGCGGTTAAAGTAGGCAATGGGGTTGTAACATTCTTTTTGAGTCTGGAGCTAGATCTTGTTTGGACAGGAGAATTTTTCCCCATATCTCAACCAATAAAAACAGTGAGCTATACCAGAGTACCTTTTAGTTCACGAAACGAAATTGAACAGATGGAACCAAGGGGGGTGGCCCAGCCCAGCCTCAGCCAGCCCCGGACGGCCACAGATGGCCCGCCCTTTGCCCGGGCTTTGGCCGGTTAGTCTCGCGCGCGTCCCGCGACGCGGGAGCTGATGCCATAATTTATGCGCCGCTTGGCGCGCTGATCCCAGGTGCGGTGCTAAGGCTGATGGGATGTGTAGTTTTCTCCCGCGTGGCCCCCCTCCACTCGGCTGCCACACAACGAGCTGGTTAATGTGCAGCGGCGGGAGGTTAGGACGGTGCAGGAAGCGTGGCCCAGCAGGTATGATGGCAAGTGTCCCAGCAAGTAACTCAGTAAGCAGGTAAAGTTCCCTGCTCCCCCGGAGCTGATTCCGTAATTTATGCGCCGCTTGGCGCGCTGATCCCAGGTGCGGCGCTAAGGCTGATGGGATGTGTAGTTTTCTCCCGCGTGGCCCCCCTCCACTCGGCTGCCACACAACGAGCTGGTTAATGTGTGGCGGCGGGAGGTTAGGACGGTGCAGGAAGCGTGGCCCAGCAGGTATGATGGCAAGTGTCCCAGCAAGTAACTCGGTAAGCAGGTAAAGTTCCCTGCTCCCCCGGAGCTGATTCCGTAATTTATGCGCCGCTTGGCGCGCTGATCCCAGGTGCGGCGCTAAGGCTGATGGGATGTGTAGTTTTTCTCCCGCGTGGCCCCCCCCTCCACTCAGCGGTCACACAACGAGCTGGTTAATGTGCGGCGGCGGGAGGTTAGGACAGTGCAGGAAGCGTGGCCCAGCAGGTATGATGGCAAGTGTCCCAGCAAGTAACTCGGTAAGCAGGTAAAGTTCCCAGCTCCCCCGGAGCTGATGCCGTAATTTATGCGCCGCTTGGCGCGCTGATCCCAGGTGCGGCGCTAAGGCTGATGGGATATGTAGTTTTTCCTCCCTTGTGGCCCCCCCTCCACTCGGCGGCCACACAACGAGCTGGTTAATGTGTGGCGGCGGGAGGTTAGGACGGTGCAGGAAGCGTGGCCCAGCAGGTATGATGGCAAGTGTCCCAGCAAATAACTCGGTAAGCAGGTAAAGTTCCCCTTGCTAAAACGCTTTGAGAGTCTTGTGTGAAACCTTAGATAAAGATACTATTTTTCTATACCTACTTCAGTTGTGTCCTTTTGTAGTGTTGTTACTGCCTTATTGTGTATGGTCATGAATGCTTCACACACTGCCTCTGAGATAGGCCTAACTGCTCGTGCTACGTTAGCACAGGGTTGAGCATGGGTTATCAAAGCTGGTAGCCCACTTGCCCTGACTTAGGAAGAAGGGTCCCTATTTGGACATTGGCGCCAGCCATTGCCAACTAGAGCCCCCCATTTCTAACACCTGATATGCAGGGAGGCAGGAAAGGGGGTGGGAGTTGAGGGCTGGGGGAGGGAGGGTTTGGGTTTTTGTGTTCTGTTTTTGATACTTGTGCAGTGATGCTTCTTGCTTTCTTCAACATTGATGGGTCCACTTGTTTTACGCAACTATGCATCCTCGCTGCGGTTCGGCAGGTTCACACTTATATCGCAATGGGGTACATATATGGTACTTATAAATGTAAATGTAGAGTATTTATATAGCGCACTTCTACCCGGAGGCCTTGTAGCGCTGTATTCATACCGCTGTGGAACCCATCCTGGCTTTCCTGTGAATGTCCACTCCTGGGCACCCCCAAGGTGAAGCCAGGCATCCACAGTGCTGCTGGGGCCGTTGTGGAGATTAAGCAAGCTATTGCCCAGAGTCACAGAGTGGGACCCATGATTAGACTAGGCACCGAGGCGAGAATTATCAGGTCCGGGGAAATTGAGTCCAAGAGCCGCCGAGGCAGGATTTGAACCCTGGTCCCGGGCCAGACCTCTGCATCAGGGTCTGCCGCTCTAACCATTGAGCCACACTCCTCTACTGGGTGTGCTCTTTATCGGTGTGCTCATTTGTCCGTGGGTGGATCCTGTTACTGGTCGTGCTGACTTCTTCCTGCATTGCATGCCCGCCTGCCTACACTGCCATCACAGCACTGTCCTGAGCCTGTCATCTGATCCAAGGCACAATATTGTTCGCGCTTCCCTACACATATGGGATCACACTTAGACCTAAAACTCCTTACATGGAACGTTAATGGCCTGGGAGACAAGATTAAGCGGGGAGTAGTTCTGCAGTAGCTGAAATACCTGGCACCAGACATAGTCCAACTCCAGGAGACAACTCATGTGGGGCACTGAATAGATGGGGGTATCGCTTGGTTGGTCATTCAGGGTTTACCTCGGGTTCACGTGGGGCTGGTGTGCTCGTACGTACGTCCATATATTATACGCAAGACTTGGTCGGTTGACCAGGGTAGATAAGTAGCACTCTCGGGTACTTGAGAGGGGCAGACACTCAATATCATATCCGTCCATGCCCCCTGAACTACAACGTCTTGTGTTGCAGGATATTGGGGCACTCCTACTCGACCTACCAGTGGGGTTATTGGAGCGGGGGGGAGACTTTAATCTGGCATTGGATGGGACCCTCCAGGGGGATCATAACTGTCTGAGTTATTGTCCGCGCTGGGCTTAGTGGATATCTGGCGATGGCTTAACCCTAACACCACACAATTTACTTTTCATTCTGGGGCCCACAATAGTCAATCACGTATTGACCATATGTTCACACTCTCTCAAGATATACAGGTCTTCTCTGACTCCAGGTGCCTCGTGCAGGGAATCTCTGATCAATCCCTGGTTCTCACAACACTAACCTTGGGGCAACCCAAGCGCTGCACTACCCTCATTACAAACCCCTGGACACTTAAGGTACCCCATATTAAGGAGGCACTGCTAAAAGACGCTGACTGCTATTTCACAGAAAATGTGGGGTCAGTCTCTTCAGCATGTGTGTTGTGGGGGGCGTTCGGTGCTGTTATGGGGGCCCGACACCTCTTGCTGATGGTGGGGCATAAAAGAGAATTCACTAAACGAGTGGCTGAGCTAGTTGAGGAAATCCTGGCAAAGGAAAAAGCTCTGGCTTGTACCCTGGACTCAGAGGCGCAACACTCGCTAGACATGGTGCGCCATTACTATCAACAGCTTCTGACTAAAGCGGCCAAGGCTAGATATAACGCCACTCGGCATAAGATATATGAGCATGGAGAGCGAACAGGTAGCTTTTGGCCTGGTTTGAGAAAAGGGAACAAGCATCTAGGTGGGTGCACTCGATCTTTGGGACTTACGTAGAACTGCTCACTAATCCCCAGCAGATCGCCGACACGGTCGCCTCTTATTTCTCGTTGGTGTATACATCCGCCAAGACGTCCCAGTCCTCAATGGCTTCGGAACTCCAGTCGACTATTAAAGTCACCTGCCTTTCAGAGCAGGATAGAGACTCTCTGGAAAGCGACATCACAGAGACCGAAATTAAAAAAGCAATTCAGGATGTGCGTTCCGGCAAAGCCATGGGACCCAATGGGCTCCCGATTGAATTCCTCAAGCCAATGGCATCCAAGCTCTCTCCCCACCTACTGCAAGTGTATACCGAAAGTTTTGATGTTGGGGTTCTACCACCTGCAGTTTGGATGGCCTCAATTGTGGTATTACACAAACCAGGCAAACCAGCAGAGGACTGTAGGTCATATCGTCCCATTTCCCTGCTCACTGTTAAGGCTACAATTCTAGCAAAACTACTGGCCAATAGGCGTATCCCTTACATTACTGAGCTGGTGCATTTGGAACAATCCGAGTTTATGCCAGGAAGAAACACAGCCTTGAATGGGGTCCTGGGTAGAAGGGACACGATCAGGGAGGATGCGATCCTGCTGTCTCTAGACGCCTCTATGGCATTTGATACCATAGAGTTGGACTTTCTTTTCGCAGGACTAGGACGGGGTTTGGCCCCAACTTTGTTAACTGGATCCAACTGCTATATGCCCAACCCACCACGCAGGTCACCGTCAATAATCATGTTTCTGGGCCATTCCCCCTGTGGCGAGGCACCAGACAGGGGTGCCCATGCTCTTTGCCATGGTGTTGGAGCCCTTAGCAGTTTGGATCAGGGGAGATCCGGAGGTCAGGGGTCTGAAATGGACAGAGGACCACGAGGATCACATTTCATTATATGGGGATGACATTCTCCTCTATTTGGCTTTGCCTTCGTGGTCCCTCAGTCGAGTCCTCCATATTTTCCACATATTTGGCACCCACGAGGGATATACTATTAATTGGGCTAAGTCCCAACTTTACATTCTGTGGGGTGAACCGCTGTGTAACCCTAGGGGATTGTAATGTGAGGTAATGGGTCCTGTATCTGAAATAAACAAACTTGGATATTTTACTTCTTCGTCTGAGCCCATTAAAAAAAAAAAAAAAACATTAAAATCCTTTCTTTATTGATAAAACGTAGATCTTGTTAATCTCTTACGGATTGGCAGGTAAGAGTGGTAGGTGGTGGGGTGGGGTTGTGGGACTCGACAGACGACCACAAAGGAAAATTAAATAAATAATAAATTTTCCCTCGTCATCTGTCGAGTTTCCCCCTACGCTGCCCTCACCGCTCTTTCCTGCAAGGGCCGCTCCTGCTGTTTGGTCAGTCTCTCTTGCTGATAGTGCCGGGACGCCTCTTATGGAGCAGTTGTGAGCTGTATAAATGCTTTTTGATTGATTGAAATTTTTGATTGTCTGAAAGGCTCTAGCGCAGCTAACATAACAGCTTCCTTAGTCTCTGAATGTTGAGAACGTACTGGAAAGTGTCGGTACTTGATCAGGTGTAAATGAGAGCGACCCGGAGGCAGACGACTCAAATGTGGTCTTTTAGTAAGAACACCCAAGATGGCTGCCAAGATGGCCAGCGCTCACTGCCGCTTGACTCAGCGCATGACCTTGACCCAGAGCGACCCGGAGGCAGACGACTGAAATGTGTCTGTCAAGCAGACCTGCGGCTCTTTTAGTAGGAACACCCAAGATGGCTGCCAAGATGGCCAGTGCTCAGAGCCACTTGACTCACCGCAGTACCGTGACCTGCAGAATAACCGCTAGGGAAGTCTGCCCAAAGATGCCCACATTAGACCTCAAGTGACACTGGGGCTATCAAACAAGATCTTTAGAGTGTGGAGTAAAGTTATAGTCCAATGCCCATTGGAATCACCGGCACAGGTGCAGAGGAGGATGTCTACCTCACTGCATTATCTCAAGCTCAGGGTCGGTCTTGGCAAGCTTCTGTCACTCGCTTGCGAGGCTGGCCAGCACCAAGCCCCAGCAGTCCTCCTTCTAGACGCCATTTCAGTAAATGATCAGAGAGTCTGGCCAGAACCCTTAATTATATAGAGTACGCTTGAATCTGAAGGTGGCAGGTATGTATGTACAGCATGCAGTGAAATCGCTAAATTCCTGAGAGGACCAATCAGGGTCCCTCTCCCCAACGCTAAAAGACATTGTATGGGAAGAGAAGAGGTGAAACCTAAAAGGGGGTCTGGTTTGGATGGAACACTAAAACCTTCTTTACCTCTCGACTTTACATGAAGGAAAGATACATGGGGCGCAAAGCCGGTCAGAGCGGTTCTCCTACATTTGTTGACTCTTGCAAGAAGAGAGGCAGACTTGGCACATAATTGATGCTTGGTTATCAATCAATATGATGATTATTGGGGTGCATACTGGCCATTTGTCCTGTTCAAAAAAATTAGAAATAAAAGGGCAAGGAAGAGAAGGGCCTATCTGTCCCATTCTGTCCCCGTTATACAATATGTGGAAAGGGGCCGCGCACCGTAATGCAGGCAAGGAGGATGACCCCTTGCCTTTGTTTGGATAGAGATGAAGGCATAATGCTGTGCCACTGCACCTGCTGCACTATTGATAGCTATGCCCCCCCATGCCCAATACACTCTCCATCCTTTACAGGTGAGAACTTCTATCAGAAACCCCTGCCAGGAGTGAGGGGAGAAGTGGATGGGGCTGTCTGATGTATCTTAGCTCTTTTACTGATTCAAGCACCTCCTCAAACACACACACTGATGGAGCCATGAACCATAAAGGATGAATGCTTCACCTATAGCTTTGAATGACCATGAAATTGAACAGAATACTAACAGACGTACATGTAGTTGCCACCACCAGCCAAGCATGGTCTTCTCTTCCATGTGTATGTTGGCGAAAAATAAGTTGATCACATTAATTCTTTTAGTGACAGAGATAAAGGTCTCCCATGCAGTTGTGGAAGAGCCAAAACAATGATAAACAAAATATATTAGTACAGAGACTTGACCCTATGAGTCAAATATCCCTGCTGCCTGACCCAGGGGTTTTGGAAGTTATGCAGACTTTAATCTGAGTCCAGGATAGACAACAATCTATTAATGGAGGCGAAAGATCTCTCCTCCCCTGAGATCCATCACATCCATGATGGACGCAGAGAAAGGTCTGAGTGAAGGGCACATAAACATTCCCGAGTTTAACTTCATCTAACAGACTCTTGGTAGATGTTAAAGACACAATATTAGAAAGTAAACTGCAAGGGGTCCAAAGTGGAGGCAGGAGGACCACAGAAGAGGACATACGCGGAGACCACGAGAGTCTTGGGTGAAGGAAGGGGGATGGACCGGTTGGATGTGTCTTGCTGTGTTTACCTGATTACATATTTATTGTACCTATGCAAAAGATGAACATACACAGGATATGATGCAACATATAATTTCATTTTCCAATCTTTATTTCGACCATTTGGTCATAAAAGATACACATTACAATAAAATCACATGAACTCTGTCATATTTGATAAAACATCAATACATGATTTTAAGATCGACACAGACAGTAAAAACAATTAATGCGAGTTTAGAGCAAATCTAAAATCTACCCAGTATTTTTTAAAAGGCGATTGCGCGTATACCAAACATTCGTAAGGAATTTGGAGAGAGCAAAAACAGTTGGGCCGGAAACATCGGATTTTAAAATCCTGTACATAGGTGTATATTCCCTGCCACCCAAATTCTTAATCAAGGGGAGCAGCCAATGCTTTCTGGCTGCCTTGTAGGCTGGGCAGAAAAAGGCCACGTGCAAGTCATTTTCCTCTTTATCATCACAAAGAGGACAGTGCTTGGTGGAGGGGACTTGTGACCAGGAACTTGTAAAGGACCTAAAAGGCAATGTACCGTATCTCCACTGAAGAAATAACTTTCTGCTAAGAATAGGATATATAGGATCGAAAGCCTTCTCAAATCTGTAGAGGTCCTTGGTTTGCAGGAATGTAGAAGAAAGGGACCCCTCTGTCTGGGTAGCTAAGGCCCTTGCCCTTTTGTGTTCATGATACAGATTCGCCAGGGATCTCTTGGAGATTCTTGAAGCTACATTTGCCGGTTCAGACCACAATTCAGGGAGCCCCAGATCGGTGCAAGTTGATTGGATATTTTGGACCCAGGGAATACTAAGCGCCTTGGGGTGATTTAATAGTTCGACCAGTTCCGCCCTATAATCGGCGAGATCATCGCCACTCCATAGCCTGCGCCAGAAGGCAATGGGTCTTAGACTTATCTCGTCAGCAAGTGGCCGTAGCCCTAAGTCAAGCCTCAGAGGAAGGAGTGGAGTGCTAGGGGGAAGTGCGGCTATCTGTCTTATAAACCTATTTTCTGTAGAAGACAGGTTCCGGCATGGGGTGTGGCCCCACAGTTCAGCCCCATACATAATCGCCCCCCTGGCCTGGGCCTTGTATATCTGAATTAAGGCCCCCAACGGGCGGTAGGACGAGCCGGTCATCATCCGGGATATACCACCGGTAGTTTGTATTAATTTAAGGTTGGCCCTACTCTGATGGGGCCCCCAGGTCATAGTTTCGTTGAGCGTCACGCCGAGATATTCAAACGTGGCTACTCTTTCCAGCCGCACTGCTCCCAATTGGGGATTCGGGCGCTGTTTGGGGCTCGGATTCAATACCATATATTTGGTTTTTGTGGCATTGATTTCCAGCCCTCTATCCTGACAGAAAGCCACAAAGGCATCAAGTATCCTTTGGATGCCCATGGGTGTTTTAGATAGCAACAGTGTGTCGTCCGCGAACATTATTGCGGGCACCCTGTTGCCATTCAATTTGGGAGCGTCTGTGTAGTCGGTGGCGTTAAGATGAGCGATTACCCCGTTGACGAAGAGGCAAAACAGGGTCGGCGCCAGCACACAACCCTGTCTTACCCCTCTGCCAACGGGGAATCTATCAGTCAGTTCCCCCGACCTCCCACACCTCACCTGGGCATAATTGTTATGGTGCAGCCTCTGCAAGGTCAATAGAATATCTGGGGGTACACCCATCCCTGCCAAGATGCTCCACAATTTCCCCCTGGGTACTAGGTCGAAGGCGGCCCGTAGGTCCACGAAGATCGTGTACAAACTGCCGCCCTCGAACCTCGCTGTCCTCCAATAGACCAGATTCAGTCTAAAGACCTGGTCCACAGTCGATACCCCTTTCCTAAATCCTGCCTGATAGGGACTGAGGGCGCCCACCTCCTCTATCCATTCCTGAAGCCTGTTCAGGAGAACCCTGCCGAACAGCTTCTGTGCTACATCTATCAGGCTAATCGGTCTGTAGTTGGCTGGGAGGAGGGGGGATCCCTTTTTGAAAATTGGGACCACCTCAGCCCCCAGCCAAGTACTAGGGATTTCCATCCCACCGAGGATACTGTTGAAAAGAGCAGCGAGGTAAGGCGCCCAGACGGTGGGCTCCTGCTTGAACAGGTCTCCCGGTAGCCCATCCAGTCCAGGCGCCTTCCCCGAAGCCAGACCTGAAATAGCAGCAGTGACCTCACTCAGTGTTATTGGATCCGCCTGGGGGCCCATCCTCTCCGGGTCAATAGGGGCAAGAAGTTCTCCGGACTCAGCACTGTAAAGGGACTGGAAGTGGGCCTGCCACACTCCCGGAGCTATATTAGGCTCCACTGCCGAATGGAGACTCCCTGATCCCCCATTCACAATCCTCCAGAACAGGCGTTGATCTTGTATTGCCAGGGCCTTTGTAAGTTCTTCCCACTGGTTTTCCTCCCATTCTATTTTAGCCTGAGCAAGAAGCTTCTTGTAGGCTTGCCTGCATTGCTTAAGGCGTTCCCCTCCTATGCCCTCCTTAATTACTCCAAGGAGTTCTGTTTTGGCCCGTCTACAGGCTGCATTGTACCATTGTGTTCTACCTTGGCACCTCTCCCTTGGCTTTCGTGAGCTACGAGTAAAGTGGGGAGCCGCAACTTTTATGAGTTCCTCGTGGGCATCAAACAATTTGCTCCTTATGTCTTTGTTGTTTGCCACAATGTCAAGGGTCCCAACAATTTCCAGGATTGGGGTAATCTCTGCATAAAGCAGTGGGAGTTTATCCTTGTTTGTGACCATATGCTCCCACCTAATTCTTCTCCTACTGTTATCTAGGAGGAGCATGGGGTGATTCCCTTCCTCATGGGTCACTGGGGCCTGGGGGCCTGGGTGGACGAGGTCTAACTCAAGGGCATTGTGATCACTGTCCATCCTGTCTATCACCCTGAAATCCTGTATTGTTGACCACCTCGCTAATTGGACCAAAACATAGTCCAAATGAGACTCTCTCCCCCGTCGATTGTAAGTATTTTTGCTGGGTATGTCAGATTTTATTCTCCCATTACACGCTCTGAGTCCTAACCTTAGAGTAAGGGCAGTAATTTGCAGTGCCAGTGGGGTCCAAGCTTTCGGAGGTGGAGCATCAACCCCCGGTACTGCCCACCTAGCTTCTTCTTCCGATGAAAACCCTTCAAGGAGGCCGGGGAGTGGCTCAAAATGAGAGTTAAAATCCCCACCCACCACATAGTAGGAATCAGTCGACAGTTCAGATAAAAAATTCGAAAGTTCATCAAGGGTCAGTGATTCCTTTGCCGTTCCCATCGGCCTAGAATAGATGTTGACCAGCAGGAGATTAGCTTTGTTTGGCCATGTTAATGAGACCGCAAGGATGTCATCAGAGTTGAGTGGGAGCCGTGTGGCCACACAGCCCAAATGAGCAGCGACCCACGTCGTGAGGCCCCCTGATGGGCGGCCTTTGCCTTCCCACCTTGCTGGGATGAAAAATGATGAGTAGCCTTGGTGACCATAGTCCTCTCTGGCCCAGGTTTCCTGGAACATGCATATGTCGCCAGTCTCTATGTACTTTGCCCAGGCCGGCTCTTCCAATTTGTTAGCCAATCCCGCAATGTTCCAAGAGATTATCTTCAGATGTTCGGAGGTGGCAGTTGCCCTAGCGTGTAGGTTGGAGGAGTTGATTCCAGGCTCCACATCAGTTGCGGGGCCTGTGGCAGGGGCAGCAGAAGATATATGTGGCACCGGGGGTCTCGGCGCCCCATTATCGGCAAGGAAAGGGACCATAGTTGTCCCCTCATCAGCGACTACTCCATCTGAGGCTAGGTGAAAAGATTCGATTCTGCCGTGGTCAAAAGCAACTGGATCGTTCAGTGGGCCAGAAATTGAGCCGGGGGACACAATAGGGAGTTCCAGGAGGCCACAGGAGCCAGAGACCCCTGGCGCTGGCTTACAGACGGTAAGTCAGTCGACCCCATCCAAACCGTTCAGACAATTGAAGCGATTAAAATTGCAAAAGGGTGTGTCCGGCGGTTGGAAGTGCGGGCGTTGTGCAAAGCCTTTATGTCTACGTCTGTATTCCACCCTTGTCCAGTCATCATGCAGTGGGACCTGGTGCCTGGGAATGGGGGGGAAAAAGAAAGATACTGGGAGGGTCCGTATGGTCGAATCGAGGGATCTGTTCACTCCTTCACAGATGTGTCGAACCGTGCCCGGGTCCTTAAAGGTTACCATAATACAGTCCCCCACTATGGTTTTCCTGGTCTTCCCTAGCCATGGGACCCTTCTCACCATAATAATTTCGTTATTGAAATGGGATGGCAAGGGTCGATTCCAGGTAAGCCATTTGATTACCTTTTTCTTAAGGGATTGGTAATCCTCGTTTTCCCCTGATCTTAAGTGGGGGGCACCTGCTAAGACCACCATTAGTCTATTTGCTTCAGGCGGGAGGTCTGGCCTCCGGGGTCTGGGGGTTGACCAAACGGGCATGTGTGGGGGGGCGTTAACCTGTTCTTGATGTATTCCAGAGGTCTCAGTTTGAGAGCTATGGGGGGCTTGATCCAGTGGGTGAGTAGGTCTGTTGCTTTGGTTATTGTGCCGTGCCTGGAGTTGGATGGCCATAAGGGGTTGCAAAGGAGGGGCAGGTGGCGGGTTGCTGGGGGGGGCTTTAGTGGCATTTGTTGTAGTTTCTACTTTGGAAGAATCCCCAGCAGAGGAATGGGTTCCCACTAGCTTTGTCTGCTTACTTACTAGAGTGTTCAGAGTGGTAAGGGAAGTCTCTAGTAAGGTGAGCCTAATCTCGACTTTTTTTAGGCTATCGCTAATGGGCTGCAAAAGGGAGCGGAGTAGAAATTCGATGCTTCCCGTAGCAGGGAGTGAAAGGTTTAGGTTCGATGGGATGACCTCTGGTTCTTTGGTGGTGACAGTTATACTGGGGTTTGGGGGCTTAGGGGGTGGAATGGTAGGCACTATCTCCATAGGCTTCCCCAGTAGAACAGTGTTAGTGTGTTTCTTGCCAAAGTCAAGATGTGATGTTTTGGATTTCCCCCGACCCCCTACAGTTTTTCGAGCACGTTTGCTGGGTGGGGGCCTATGTAACTCCACCATTACGTTTAATTTGGGCTTGCTCTTATTAGCTATTTGCATAGGTGGGGTTTGGGTTACCAGGTTAACAGGAGTATGCGAAGACTCTAGGGGGGCTGGCTCTGTGTTTTTTCCAGGCGCTTTCCCTGGGATAGAGGGAATTTCCCTTAGTAAGACGGGAAAGTCTTAGAATGTCGAATTAATTAGACTACTGGGTGGCGTGCCTTCCTCTTGAGTGGTGGGATAAGGGATAATATCGGTCAAAGGTCTGGTTTTCATAGATTCAATGGAGCGCCTGCGCTCCACCCTACGTTTCTCAAGCGAGCTTTCCTTGTCCGCGTCTCCTTTAGTAGATTTGAAATAATTATCCAGAGTCCCAGTGCTGGAGGTGCCATCCCTTGAGGGAGTTTCCCGTGGTGGAGGCGAGGGCATTGCCTTACTTGTAATGGAGAGTGGGATCAAGAGAATGGGCCCAGCCCGGCCTCCTTCGGCCCCTGACGGCCACAGACGGTCCCGCCCTTGTCCCGGGCTTCTCCCGGCGTGCTCCCGCGCGCTCCCGCGCAGCGGTGTTCGTGCACTTACTTATGGCCTTGGATACAGTTGGGTAATGGGTAAGGGCGGGGCGATGAGGGAGAGCGGCCCAGGTGTTGCGGGCGGAGCTGAGCTGTGACTCTTGGGAAACTGAGTCCAGCCCCTCCTGCTCGCAGCCCTCACAGCCCTTAGCCCTGGTCAATCCAAACAACGGTTGCTCCCAAGTTCCAAGCGCCCCTTAGCGAAGCGGGACCCGCGCAGCGGGTTCCGCGAGGCGTGAAGACAGAGGCAGATCCACACGCAGTCCAGCAGGTCCACGTACTGCCCAGGTATGTGCAAAAGGTGTCCCACGTAGAGGGAGAAGTCCGGCGGCTTTCACTGGTCTGCTGAGGGCGGGGCGATGAGGGAGAGCGTCCCAGGTGTTGCGGGCGGAGCTGAGCTGTGACTCTTGGGAAACTGAGTCCAGCCCCTCCTGCTCGCAGCCCTCACAGCCCTTAGCCCTGGTCAATCCAAACAACGGTTGCTCCCAAGTTCCAAGCGCCCCTTAGCGAAGCGGGACCCGACATATCAAACACTATGAATTGAAGCTTGACATCTGTATTCCTGTGTGTTGTGCTCTGTGTAACAATCGTGTCCTCTGCAGCCTCCTTTTCAATGCACCAAGACTGCGTCTAGGAGGAAAGTGCCTGGACCACAGGCAGGACCACCGCCTTGACTGTCTCCTTGTTCTCTCCTTTCTCGCAGCATCTCCTGGTGCAGAGCTCCCTCTTGTTTGTGTACCACGGCCTCCTGCTCCAGAACGTGCCCGTGGACAGACCCACCAGGAACCACCTCCTGGCCACCAGCCTCTTCAGCAGCGGCATCTCCACGAGCCTGCAGACCACCCTGGGGAGCAGGTACCTCCAAGCACCATCCATGAGAGGGGGCCAGGGCATCCTCCTACCTGTGCCAGCTGGAGCCATGAGGCTTCCCCGCCATGGGTCTGATCCATGCCAAACCCCCCCTCCACATACACATCTGTTGGTGATCAGGATGAATATTCAGAGTAGAGCCTCTGCAGCTAATTTATTAAATGTGATGTCCTGGAAGAGAGGGGAGTGGGGGGGGGGCTCATAACATGTCTCTTGGGAGGAGATTCACTATTGTGAACAGGATATGAACATTCACAATCAAGGCATCACTAGTGTTAAGTGCAGAGTTTTCTCTATAGTCTCATAAAATTCGAACATAAATTTAATATTATAATATTATTGACCAGTGATGCAGTCCAGACTGGGCTATCTCTCTGTCCTTAACTAATACCTTGTACTGAAGTAGATGTTCGAAATAGAAACTGATACATTCAGCCTCTTAAATCCTCACAGCCTCCAATTTATATAGTGGGGTTATACATGCGTTATTGTATATCCCTGGAGGTCACATCTGCCACATAGAATCTAAAGCTCCAAAGAACATTCCAGCGGTCAACAAGAAAAGTGGATCAGAAGAGGATCAGAAGCTGGTTCCTGTACACATCTGCATTATCACAGCACACTTATGAACAACATGCATCATCTAGTTATTGTGGCAGTTCAGTTCATCTAAAACATGCAAAAATGTGTGATCAAGAGCGGCATTGTTTGTTTATATTGCATACCCTCTCCATTCTGTGTTATAGCACGGGTGGTGGCTGGGTTGGAGTGCTGGGCTTGGAATGGTGGGTAGAACATAGGGTGGATGTGAGAGGGGGATTCTAAGAGTGGTAGTGGCTGAATAAACACTTCCTTCCTACCTTATGGTGCTGTCTTTTCAGTCATGCCACCCTGAGCTAGTGCATTTGTAAAGTTTTTCTTATTGGAAATCCAATAAAAGTGATATAGAATGCAGGAAGTATGAGAATATGGCAGCTGCTGCACAGCGGGAGTATTAAATGACTTAAATGTCTTCAATAAATTGGTCCAATCTGTATATTATGTCATGTTGTGTCACATTATGTTCTATTATGTTATCTCACAGCAATGTATAAAGCGCATGGCTGCCCCCCAGCAGGGCTTCCCAACATTGAGAGACTTCACTACTTATGTATGAAGCCGCATTTGTTTCTTAAAGGAGCTACGTCATGAGCTGTTCCATCCTTTGGGTGCTAGAAACTAAAAAGAGTGGCCTCCCTGTCTAACGCCATCGATCCAAGGTATTCAGGGCAGCCTCAAATTGGAAGAGCAATGCATTCTGGGAGGGCAAGATGGCTGAATGAGGTGACGTAGAATACGGTCCGTCCTTCGTCATGGCGCTATATGTTGTGCAGAGAGCTTAAGCATGCATGCTTCTCTATAGGTGGCCAATGCAGTTCTCAAAGTTGGGATTAACAACATATTGCACGGTAAAGGTCTGTGAGAAGAGGGGCCACATGACAGGGGGACATGGGGCAGAAGGCTGAGCGAGTCGGGAGGAAGAAGCATGGGTAAATAGAAGGTGACGCAAAATAACCGTGACTTCTTCCCTTTCAGGCTACCACTGGTCCAAGCTCCATCCTTTGAACTCCTGATTCCAGCTCTGATCCTCAGCAGACAACTCTTGCTGGCGCCGACTAATGGTGGAAATAGTAAGTTCTCTATGAGTGATTTTATTTAATTTATTTTATTTTATTTATAAAGTTTTATATAGCGCAAACTTGACCCAAGAGGGTATCAGAGCGCTTTACATTTCGGATTGTTACATTTAAAGTTACAAAACTAAAGATAGCCTGTAAGGCGGAGTGCTGACCCCCACACCCATCCTACCAGCAAAGGATCCATTGTAAATGGTGTTAGATGATAGGATAAGACACTTGGGGGTATATGTACAAGAATTGCTGCTAACTAGGGCCAGTTAGCGGCAATTTTATTACAGCTGCAAATTGACGAAAACTATCGCCATGGTGCCCCCGAATTTACAATACTTCGTTACATGGAGATAAGATCTGCTAGCGTCAAGGCATTAAAGATGTTGCTGCTAGCAAGAGAAAAATGACGAAAGGACAATTAAAGGCAAAAACATTCATGTTAGCCAGCCCAACGTCACTTTTCTTCCTCGAGAGGCAAAAATAGCTTGTAAGTCCACCACCAATGATAAAAATAAAATAAAAACAATGAAATGCAGAATGGAGCAGCCAGGGAAGGTTCAGTACACGTAGACAACCCCCTCTCCACCCCCCGCCCCCAAAGTCCCCAACAGCCAGTATGACCAGCCAGAATTTCAGGGGAAGAGGAAAGGGTTCCATATGTATAAAGAGGCGCATCGCTGGGTAAAACCAACGATGCATCACTTTTCATAGCGCTTCCCTTGTGACACCATGGCAACCTAAGGCTGGGAGCGTGGACAGTCCATGCGGCCTGGAGGCCTCGTTGGGCCTGCGTCGGAGACCCGGAGAGCGAGGCAGAGGTGCTGTGGAGTTGCTGCGGCCTGACGGTGGAGGCAGGCCATGCCAGGACCGCGCCCTTGGGCAATGGGGGTAGACATTGAGGCATCAGCAATTACCCTTACCTGGTGGTGATCGCAGAAGATGCACCACTACTACACCGGTGTGCAAGGAGATTTCCAATGGTGGGCTGCGCCTCGCCGAAGGATGTGGTGCTGCACGGACGCTGTGGAGGGTGAGGTCCCTGAGCTGTGCCAAACATGTGCAGCGGGAGGGCTGCAACCTCACGCCTAAGGGGGCCCTGTTGCATCACCTGCATCGGGAGGTTCCCCAGCAGACCTGCCGGCAACTGCTGTACCCAGGCATGTGAATTTCCACCTGCCTGAGGGTCCTGCTGGCTGAGTCACAGAGTTGGAGAGAGCGCGGCTGATTGAGCACAAGTGCTGATGTCTAGGTGAGGAAGGAGAAAATGGGATGGGGAGCAGAGGACGCATGGGGATCATGTCGGGCCCAGGTCTAGCACTGGTGGGTGGCGCACACTTTGCCCTGAGTAATCTCTGCACTGCGGAGGACACACATTGTTGAGGACACTGTACAAGACTGGTGGGGGACACCACTAACTGGATCAACTGGATCAAGTCGTTGAGACCGTCCACTGGTGGCAGCAGGTGCCAGGGCACGGGGGCCAGTTTGGACCCAGGTCCTTGGGTATGCAGCTTGATCTGCCATTACTGGCAAGGGCACTGGGAAACACAGAATCTGGTCGCCATTGTTAGATCGGAAGTGGCAGCCGGGTGGTGCTGCCTTTCCTCGCCCCCTGGTAGTGAGCTCATGGGTGTACGGGGGACTTAACCTTAGTGGACTTGCTCTTCCAACAGTCCAGTGCCGTCTGGTAGCTAGTGCTGCTGTCCCCATCTGCTGCTGCTGGTTTCTCTGACCCGGAGATCAGCTGTTCAAGGCCCTCCTGAGCCCACCGGCTCCTGCCTGTGCCTCATCATACGTGGTCCAGTGGTAGAGCGTCACTTCTGTTCCTGTCCCTCTTTCTGCTCTTCTCTATTGCTTTCAACCTTTATCTCTATATTTTTGTTTTTTTGCTTTCTTTGGCTTTGTCTTTCCTGTGCCTATGTACAGTTCTTTTTTCCATGTCCTTTCCTTCGTTTATGCTGTGATCCCCAACAGCCCCGCTCCCTCCAGTGTTCTTTCCTGTGTTTCCCGCCTTCCAGCTGTCCAGCCCCCCCCCCCGCAGCACTACTTAATGGCGACCGCTGTGCAGCCATGCGCAGCAGGGTGTGCCACTTGTGTGCCAAATGTGCACCAAAGGCAAGTCCGTCTGCGCTGTCCACGCATTGACCATGTCCAGTGTAAGGGAACCTGACTCCAGGACACTCCCCTGCTATGAAGCCAGCACCTTCCTCGCCCACAACCCTGGACGCGACTCTACCTGCCATCTAGCATCACCGAAGAATACCCTTGCACCCTTCGCTTGCTGAAACTGAAAACGCACCTTCTGTCACATCAACACACCAGCGCCTCTTGCCGCTGAGCTGACCAACAGCGCACCCAACCATCTCAACTGCATCGTCCTCAACATGTGGTCCCTCCACAAACATGCCAGAGAAATCTGGGACCTCCTCGACGCCAACTCTTCAGACATCGCCTTCTTCGCGTAAACCTGGACCAACCTGTACTCCAGACTGGACATTACCATCACCATCTCTGACGGCTACTACATCACCCACAAGGACCACACCAACCACCCAGGAGGGTGTACAAAAAGCACACTCCTACTGACCACACACTAATGACCCAACGGAGACCATAGATCAACTCCACCTCCAGACCCAGACCAAGCCCAACACCACCCTCAGCAGGCACCCTCGTCTACAGGCCCCAGGACCATGACCCCCCATTCACCGACTCCATCGTAGACCTCATTGCATCCCAGGCTCTCCCATTTGGAGACTTCAACTTTCACCTGGACAACCCCAGTGACCAGATCACCACAATCCTCCTGGAGAAACTCACCAATATCGAACTCAAGCAGCTAGTCACCGCACCAACCTGTCTTATCCGCCAGTGGGAACATTCAACTACAGCCTGTTAGACCTGGCACCTTGGCGTGAGTTTCCCTTCCACTTTTTGCTGGTGTGCCTCCGATGTTTTGCTGGTTTTCCGCTACTCAGGGCACTGCGCCACGGCCAACCCGTGCCGCAGTGCAAGTGTTCCCTACTGAAAATTGTACATGTGATTGATGTCCATGATTGGTTCATTGGATTTACTGTTAGTCCCTAGTAAAGTGCACCAGGAGTGCCAGGGCTTGTAAATGCCAATACTGCTAGTGGGCCTGCAGCGCTGGTTGCGCCACCCACAGAAGCAGCCTTAAGACGTGTCTAGGGTCTGCCATTGCAGAACCTGCGTGCAGTCTGGTACTGTCATGCTGGCTGGGCAAGTGCACCCACTTGCCAGCCTCTAAACCTTCCCTTAACTTCATATTAGTCACCCCTATGGTAGGCCTGAGGGCAGGGTGCATTGTAAGTGTAAGGTAGGACAAGCCCTGATGTGTGTGGCATGTCCTAGTAGTGAATTACAACCAAATTCGTTTTTCACTATTGTAAG
Source organism: Lissotriton vulgaris (assembly GCF_964263255.1). NCBI lineage: Eukaryota > Metazoa > Chordata > Amphibia > Caudata > Salamandridae > Lissotriton > Lissotriton vulgaris. Next base: position 718,180 of record NW_028254425.1, on the reverse strand, counting down.
GCTACCTGCTTCCTTTAGGCCAGAATGGGCTGCTGGAATTATTACACTCTATAATCCCAGCAGGCTCAGGGAGCATGGTAGAGAGTCATGTTTAGTATGCCTGAACTCAGAATAATAAAATATTTCTTTTAGTAACGTTTATTTTAATATCCTGGGTTTGCAAATGCTACTTTTAGAAAGTCAGCAATTGCTTGCCTAACCATTTCAGCCCGCCTCTGCTGGTATGTGTATCTGACTGTATGGGATGTGTGAGTGACAGGGCTGGGGGATGACAGGTGGTGAATGCAAAGATTACACCTTAGTGGGAGGTAGGAGTGGCCCTTGACTATGAATCTAGCTGTGCTCTGCCACCACAATGCTGGCTCCACCCTCCTGGGGAGCGACTGATGACTCAGCCGGCACCTGGCCCAGGAAGGGCGAAGCCCCATCAACAAGGTACTTCTGGCTGCCCCTGTCCACACAATGCTGGCTCCACCTCCTGTGGAGCGTCTGATGTGCCTGCCCCTCACACTGAAAGCAGAAGCCAGATTGCACCCAACAAAGTACTCAGAGACTGAAAGTGGCTATGCAAAGGCCCCCCTGGCCTGTAAGAACAAAAGAAACTGGGTATAAAAGAAGGAGCCCTGCTCCTTGTAAATTAGATCCTGTTTGTGCTACAGAAGAAACTCTGCCCGAAGAGAAGGACCTGGAAGGACAAGGAGGAGTGCTGTCTCTGGCCTGTGTCTGGTGCCTTGCTGCAGAAGGAGAGGAAAAGAAGAGACTACAAGAGACTTTTGCTTTTTGAACTTTGTGCCAAACTCTGCTGAAAGATCTCCAAGGGCTTGCCTGTGAACTTGCCCCCTGACCAGCGCCCCAGGAACAGTGGGCGCTACCCCCTGACAGAGGAACCACTGCAAGACGCTGTCTCCCCTCTGCAAGCCTCCCCAGGAAAAGCGGAGCGCGCTGTGACCATCGCGCTCTTCAGCAACGCTCTGGGAGCTGCCCTCCCTCTGAACAAAGTGACTGCCGCCTGCCTGGCCCAGAAGCATCGTAAAGATCAGCCCAGCTGATCCGAGCACCGTGACTGACCCCGAGCTGCAGCTCGCAACGTGAAGAGAGGTGGCGCCCGGTGCCTGCTTGCCCCCTTCGTGTCTTGTGCCCCTGAACGCGCCGCCGCTGTCCGAGAAACAGCTGTTGCGTGGGGTGCCTGAACGTCGCCTGGATTGATAGAGGCCTGCGCCGAGGAGCGCTGTCCTCTGAGGGTGCCCTCCTGGTCAGGAAGTCCCGAGGCGCTTGCCCAGTACAACCCGGCCCGCGCCGCAACGCCAACCCACGAGCCAGAGCCGAGCCGCCGCTCGCTCCAAGCATCGGACGGAAGACAACGCGACGCGGACTGCCGCACTGACCTGCGCCTCACCAAGTCTCCCACAAGGTACTGTTTCTTTCCCGCTGCCTCGCCCAGCCCTCGGAGCTGCGTACGGAGCGCTCCCAGGGCCCCCGCTCTCTCCCCCCGTCAGCCGCGCACAGCCACGCAGCCCGCCCAGAGAGGCCGGCGCTGACTCCCCGGCCGCCGCTCCCGCCAGAAGCGTGAGAGTGGGCAGACCGGGCCCGTTTTGTTATCACGGGGTAACCGAGGGGCGCAGAGAGGCCCGCGGATCGCTGGGGGAATCCTGGTTGTTCATCAGGACAGAGAAAAGTACTGTGGGAAGCCTGAGATCCCCGTTTTTGGGGAAATAAGCTCAATAAGAACTGTTTTGAAACGCTAACACAGAAGATCGCGTAATGCTAAAGAAAGAACTGTGGCAACCTAATTGAAAGTACACTGGAACCGTTTTGCATTGAACCAAGACTGTATTTACAAGCCTGCTTGAAATTTAAACAAAGAATATATATTTTTACAAATACAGTTTAGTGTCATTGTGTGGTGGGTTGGTTGTGATGGTGTAATATTGCAAATGTTTAACCCTATGTGCCCCAGAGATTAGCCTAAGACTGCTTAAGCCACACTACCTAGAGGGTAAGCAGAGGTTGTCTTGAAGGTAACCCTCAGCCCTGACGAGGAAGAGAGGGTCCCTGCTTGTCGCCAGTGCTGCACTGTGCCAACTAGAGACTCCCCCTTCCTACACAGCCACACCACCAAACTCTCCTGGGCCAACCATCATTGTATACATCACACCTTCACCACGCTCACGGTACAACACCACCACCATCATTGCCCTCCCCACGTCGCAGCTGAATCTAGGCATCAGAAGAACTTCTCGTCACCTCCCTCAGCACCACCACTCCACCAACGCTTACAGACACCAACACCGCAGCGGACAACCTCCACCGATGGATCGTTAACTGCACAGACACCCTGGCACCCCTCAAGGATAAACTGGGCAAACAACAAGAAGGCCAACTGGTTCACACGCACCCTCCACTCGTCCACACGCACCTGCAGACATCTCGAGTAGAGATGTTACCACATCAATCAACTCCGCAACACAGTCACCCTTGCATCATGCCTCAAGGGTGCGCTGGCGCATGGCAGCCATTGTGTACAGGGGGGACAAATCCTGAGCCCCTTCCGGCAGTTTAACGTAGGCGGGGAGTCATTTTCTTGACGTACTTGCAGCGTGAATCTTGCACCATGTTGTGCCGTATTTACAAAGTGACGCATCTAAGCATAGGCATCACCTTGTAAAACCCTGTGCCACATTATACCTGCTTCAGGTATGATGTATCTAGAGTATGTGTTCCACGCATAAAAAGCTCCGTTGGATTGGCGCAGTGAAGTCTCCCAGATTTCACTGCCACTATTGTAGAACCCCACAATGTCAAAACGTTACGCCTGCCTCATGGCAGGCGTAAGGGTGACCCGGTGCCATAAGATTAACTGGCCCCATGCATTGCTATAGTTGCATCATGCTTGCGACACAACTGTAGCAATTCATGAGTTAAGCACTGCCAGATGCGTCAGAATTCCAGACGTATCGGTCATTGATTGCGACATGGAACGCCATACATTGAATACAGCACATCCATGGTGTCGCAAGGAGGGCGCAGTTAAAATTGTTGAAACACTGTTTTATTGCAGCGATGCAACACTTTTCCTGAATGGGGCCCAGGAATGCACCCTATATTATTGATAGGGCGCATCCCTGACCTTTTGTTTTGGCACAGGGCAGCGGAGCAATGTTCCTTGCAGCGCGGTCCAGCACCCAAACATCTTATATGTGGACCCAAGTGTTTGCACCAATTTTAAGACAAGCCATTTTCTGGTCTCAAATAACTGCCTATAACTTGATTTAGAAGCAGTTTTGGGGGGGTTATAGCCATACGTGAATTTCATTGTACATATTGTGAAGTGGAGATAGTGGCAGTTTTTGCATGGGAACGCCCAACTTGCATCTCATTTTCGTTAAGTCCCGCTTACAGAAGTGCCGATCTTGAAAATTAACGTTCACGATTGAAAAGTGCTGCTAACAGCAGTTAGTGGTAACTTGTAAATACGGCGATTAAAAAAAAAGCACCCGTAACATCAAATAATTGACGCTACAGCTGCGTTAAGTTCTAGTAAATACGCCCCGGATTGATTGCACAGGTTTTCACAGAACAACTAGCAACCAGGTGGCACAATCAAAGGCACATTAGCTTACCCAGGTCATACAAAGGTAAGTCTCCAGAGTTGCCTATATAACAGAGACACTCTGAGGACTTCACCTGCCTCTGATCACACAGACTGCCGGCTGAATTTTGAGTGTTGAATGTGAAACAGGAATGTTAGGGTTCGTGATATGTTTCACTTGTGTTTAATATAGTTAAAATATATCACTTTTCTAACATCTGGTCTTCAAATATATCTTCAAAAACTCCACTTTCGAATAGACTACTTGTCCCAAACATAGAATAATAAAAAAAAAAACTGGGGATAATAAACAGAAAAAACAACCAAAAATAAATTTGCAAAAAATGCAAAGAAGGCACACAATAAAGAACGCGCTTGTATTTGTTGCCACAAGGTGAGAATATGTTCTGCTACCGGAAGCCGGTGTAAGGACGTCTTCCTATGGAGTTTTGTTTGATGGACCTAGGATGGCTTGAGGAAATAGGGTATGAATTATGGTTCTACCTTAGGGTTTTCCTGTAAAGAATTACTATTAAAACATGCATTGGCAAAGCCAAAAGGTTTCACCTATCTTCTGCCTCTGTACACACTCGGCCAGTACATGCTTACAGACACACACCCAGTGTGCGCATGTTTCACATACACACAGTATCCACAGGGCTAAAGAGGTGTGAAATCAACACACAAACACAAATCTAGTTTGTGCCAGTTGTGACTGCATGCATTCTCACTTTTGCACACTTATTGCATGCAGGTATGCTGAATGTGTGCAAATCACGCAGCCAGTGTGCACTTTCACCCACAGATTATTCACTACGGCCCCAAGCATTGTGCATGTGAGTACGAATTGAGGTTTTTTCACTGAATACTCGCAGTGGAGTAATGCAATTGTGGATGGTAGGCTGATATACTGTCCCATTGAATTTGTCTTACAGTTGGCCAACGCCCGGGTGGCTATTCAGAGAGTGATTTCGCACACCAGGTAGGAAGCGTAAATGCGCTGAGGCGATTAGAACCACCACACAGACCCAATTTGATATCTGACCCAGCCCTCATTTTTCTTTTCACAGCTATGAGGTCCTGATGAGAACCCCCTAAACCATTAGGGGTTCGAAACGCGTAGACCATTCTACCACACCACAAAACCACCAAATTCAAACTAGATTCGGTGGAAATTATAAAAATAAGTTGATTTGTTCTCCCAGAACGGTTGTCTATGGTGTTATATATTTTTCACTCATTTGTATTCCAAGAATTAGTTTGTGACATTATAATTGTATATATAGTTGTGAGTGTGTGCTGTGCATGAGAGAATGAATGTGAATTGTTGATCAACTTGGTATGTTAGGATGTGTTTTCATGAATTTTTTCATGAATTGTTTTTCTAGTAATGTCTATTTTAAAAATATGTCATTTTTATGAATAGTTGTCCCTGTATTGTTTGTGTTTGCAATTGTGTTGAACATTTGGTAAACTTTGAACCAACTGATTCTTTTCAAATAATTGATTTATAAATAAAATAGATTTAATCTGTGAACTGCGTCCCTGTCCCGCACTCAGTTTAATTCTTTGCGCGCAGGTAATCTCATATAAAGAGAGATCTCAGTACTGGCTTTCAGGTTGTTTAGTTTCATGGATAGCAAGGCCTCCTCCAGTCCGGCGTTGTCTACATCCATGTGGTGCCCGTGATCTTCCCCTGACTTTGATGATTTATGGCTAGTGTGCCTTTCGATCTCCTACACTATAGTGATCCGCTCTTTGGCTGCTTCTTCTCGAGGGGGTCTTGCCTGCAGGGTCTTTGCCTGCAGGGTCTCTCCTCTGAATCCAGGGCTGCTTGGCAGCAACTGACTCTCTGTGGGCCCGGCCTCAGGGGCTCCCTTGGCATCAAACCATGAGTGTGCTTCCTCCGGGATTTTAAAAAAGGGCGCCTTTCCTTAATCTGTGGCTTTGTGTCGAGCGAACCAAAGCAGGCTCCTTCAATGGAAAGCTGATGGTTTTCTTGACCCTATTTAAGGAGGGTGGAGTGACAGTGTGGTGCACAGGGCACTCTCTCTAAATCTGCCCCAGTTCCTAATCCCTGCCTTCTTCCTAAATACCAGCTAATGACCAAGCATTCCATGAGGCATAACTGGGCGTGTCCTGTCTGCTGTCAGTGAAGGGAGGGGGCGCGAACCTAGAGACACGAGTCCTAATCCCCTCATCCTGACCACATGCTAATCATCATCATCATCAAACTGTGCATATATTATAACTGGGCGTGTCCGTCTCCTTTCAGATACCGATGGACCGCTGGCGTGCCCCGAGCAGCCCTGCTGGCAGCAGCTTCTCCAGGAGGTGGGTACTCTTGTAACTACTGCTTTCTTATTACAGTCTGCACAAATACACGCGATTGACATTAGCATGAATATAACACACCCTCGCACTTGTTTATAGTGCCTGGAAGCCTTTGGGGGGAGGTTTGTGTAATTCGTATATACATGAAGTTCGTTTACAAAGGGAAACGGAATGTGTTCTGTTTATATGTTAAGAAAAGGGCATAATTGATTTTGCAAATTTACAAATGTGATATTGACTTAGCTGAAGGCAACATCAGTTCGTTTCATTTGCATTGCATAATTTAAAAAGTTATTCCTGAACGAGTATTGCTTTGATAAATATCTATTACATATGTAAAAAGATTTAGAATATACTCCAGTGACCCCACTATACATTTCCTTAGTCTTACTCTGGTGCACAAACCTTCCTACAAGAAGGACCGCTACTTACTTGATTCTGTGTTTTACAAACAGCAAAATACTGTAAATGGATTTGACTTTTTTCGACAATGCAAAGTTTGTGTAATACAGCTAGATAGTTAAGTTGTATATCTCTGTGTACGTCTACTAGCACACCGTTCATAGGCATCGCTGCCACTGACTTGTGCCTGGCAGTGTGCATGTTCACACTTGTGTGAATATCTGTAGGTTCACAAGACCACCTCCAGCAGCCAGGGTTGGCACAAAGGATGGACGGGTGCCACTTCTGCTGAACTATAGCACTTCAGGTCTCATCTAGGCACATTGGTCCGCACGGACTAGCACACTGCCTGTCCGAAAGATGGTACAGTGCCTCCTTTGTGGTAGAAAGCGCTATATAAATACCCATTCTTAGCATGGAGAGCACAGACCAAGCCTGTTTTTTTTGGGCCAGATGTACGGAGCTTACATCAAAGTCCCGTTTTGCGAGTCTGTAATAGCGATTATTAAGGAATCGCTATTACAGACTCGCAAAACGGGATTCATGTACAAATCGCAATTTATTTTGCGATTCCTACAGCTTCCTTATTTGGGATTAGCTAATTGCTAATCACAAATAAGGAATAACTCCCCATTCATTCCTATGGGCCTAAAGGCCCATAGGAATGAATGGGAAGACATATCAATGTGCAAATCGCTATTAGCGATTCGCATTTTGAGTTTGCAATTTCAAGGGTGCAGGCTTGTCCAAAGGACACCCTGTTGCACCCCTGAAATGAAATTGGACGCTGGTGTTACGCACACACATGTCCCTAGGACATGAGTGTGTGTAACATAGAACTTAGAAAAATGCACTTAAGTGCATTTTTCTAAGTTTCCGCTATTTACCACGAGGTTTGACTTCGCGGTAAATAGCGGCCCAAAATTGCGAATTCGCAATTTTTAAATGTTTCATGAATTGCATTTAAGGAATCTCAAATAGAGATTCCTTAAATGCAATTCCTCGCAAAATTGGGAATTCTATAATAGCGATTTTTGCATTTGGGCTGATGAATCCTAAATGCAAAAATTGCGCTCGCAAAGGGCCAGATTCTCAGAATCTGGCCCTTTGCGAGCCGATTTTACGTTGATGAATCTGGCCGCTAGTGTTTTTGATTACCAATTTGCGAATTTTTGAGATTCGCTATTTGGACATTGCAAAAACTTATGTAAGAAAGTATGATATGATTCTAAGTCTAGGGAAGCTTATAAAGAGTCTATCAGAGAGTACCACCACAACATCACCGCAGGCAAAAAGTCCTATCTAGCAAAGAGAATTGATGCAGCCTCCAATTCCTGCAAAGAAATTTTTAGGGTAGTGTAGGACTTCATTTCCCCCTCCTGGTGCACCCCTAGGACTATGCATTCGGAGCTCCGGACCACCGGGCTGGCCAACTTCTTTGCCAGCAAGATCAATGCCATACAGGCCACTTTTGCGGCTATCAGGATGACAACAATCCAGGAAGAGCCTCAGTCCCCTCCCTTTTCAAATTCCATGGGCCCGGCCCTCTGGGATTTTCCGTTGCTGACTCCTGAAATCTCCCTTGAGCTTCTCTCCAAGCTCAAATCAGGCTCCCCTCTTGACCCCTGTCCCACAAAAATCCTGGCCCAGGTGGCTCTGGTACTTAACCCTTTAATTAATCCGCTTCTTAACCTCTCCCTCAGCACGGGGATGGTTCCTCAGGCATGGAAACAGGCCCTGATCCTACCTCTCCTGAAGAAACCCCACTCGGACCCTAGGAACCATGCTAACTACAGACCCATTTCCCTTCTGCCGGCCCTGGCGAAAGTTGTCGAAAAGCATGCCCACACCTCCCTCGTCAACTTTCTCGAGGTCCATGACATTCTGCACCAGTCACAGTCGGGGTTCCCCTCCAATCTGAGCACAGAAACAGCTCTGTTCGAAGTCACTGAGGCCATTAAAGAAACCCTAGATGGTGGGGGCAAAGCCATGCTGGTCATGCTTGATCTCTCGGCGGCTTTTGACACCGTCCCCCATGACCGTCTCCTTTTTAGACTCTGGGAGATTGGCCTGAGGGGGACGGTGCTCAGCTGGTTCAGATCTTTCCTTGCCAACCGCCAGCAGACGGTCTGGGCCCCCCCTTTCTCCGCCATAATGCCGCTCTGGAGGTTGGAGTTCCTCAGGGCTCTATTTTGAGCCCTACTCTTTTTAATATCTATAGGACCCCTCTGGTGGCACTGGCGGAGGCTTACGGGGCTCAGATCGTATCGTACGCGGACGATACCCAGCTCCTGTTCACGGGCGACAAAGGCTCTGACTTTCACGGTGCAAACATCAGGGGCTGCCTTGAGGCTGTTTTCAACTGGTTTGAACACAAAAGCCTCAAGTGCAACTCCGACAAATCGGAAGTGCTCTTCTTCGGCTGCCCAACAGACCCCAGGTGGAAGGACTGGTGGCCGGTGGCCATGTTTCCCCCGGACAGCGACTCGACGGTTGCTAAAAACCTGGGAATCCAAATAGATAACAGCCTTTCCCTTAAACCCCAGGTTCTTGGCCTGGTTGGCAAATGTTTCGCCACCCTAAAAATGATTAGAAAATGTCTGCCTCTGCTGTCCCTTGATCATAGAAGAATTACCGTACAGGCCTTGATAGGCTCGCGCCTTGACTACTCTAATGTGTTATACCTGGGCCTTCCCGACTTCCTTTTAGCTCGCTTGCAAGTCGTCCAGAACTCGGCGGCTAGAGCCATCTTCGGCCTCACTAGGAGAGCAAGAGCCAGTGACCTTCTTAAAACCTTGCACTGGCTCCCGATCAAGAAGCGCATTGCTTTCAAAACGCTCACCATGGCATTCAAAGCCCTCCACGGTCTCGGCGCCAGATACCTTCAGAGAAGGATGAGCTTCTACACACCCTCCAGATCTCTGAGATCTTCCACTCAGGCCATGGCTGTCACGCCTACGATTAGGCGTGCCTGATGCGGAGGCCGCTCTTTCAAGCGCCTGGCACCCCAGATGTGGAATGCCGTTCCTTTATCTCTGAGAACGACTAACAATCTCCTGGCTTTCAGAAAAAATCTCAAAACTCTCCTTTTTACTCAGTAACTCTTTCACCGCTCCCCTTCGGTATGACTGAGGATCTTCCAGCGCCGGGACACTCTTCGGAGTAGCTGAGCGCTATAGAAATCCACCATATAACATAACTAGGCTGTGGGGTTTTAGGTTTAAACCTATAATAACTGATAAAACTCCACTGAAAGAAAAATAGCCCTCACCGGTGAAAACATATAAACACTGAAAAAACACCCGGACAACCACAAACTAAATGCCATTCAAAGAAAGGAAAAAGAGTGAAAGAGTCATTTTTTTCTTCCTGAAGGGGTCAATACAATGTAACTTAGTTATACAAGCTAGCAGAAAGAAAGACTGGCTAACATTATTCTGCTTGAGTTTTGTTCTTTAGGAATGCCACTAAAATATTTTTTCTTCTTCCTTTTACTTTTTCAGTTTTTTGGCCTTTCAAAGAAAGAGTCATCCCAACTGTGTCACTTAGCTGATGGTTCTCAGCCCAATGTGCTATGAATGCTGAGAGGGCTTTTTCACAGAAGTTTACATGTGAAGGAAAGAGCTAGCGCACATGACCCAAAAACTCACTGAAGAAGTATTGTATGGTGTACTACAATAAGATTAATTTGCAAAAATCTATTTGGACCTCATATACACTATAAGTACACTGTCTATATACCATGTTCTTTCAGTGCAGAAAGCAATCAATAAAAAGTCGTAAAACGTTCCATAAACACCGGAAAAACACTTTTTCTGTTTTTTTAGTGGCGCAAAATTTGTAACCACTGATAACAACTGTTTTTTAAGATATTGAAAACACTGAAAAAACCCCACCAGAATTTACCAAAAATAGAAACTGAAAACAGGAAAGCCTAAACATAACATAACAAGAAAGTATGTATTACACTTTCTGCGATTAACAGTGGGTCGCAAATATACCCACCTCATCAATATTAATGAGGTAAGTCTGCGTTTGTGACCCATTGGGAATCGCAAAACTCACAGGGACAGCAGACCACCATGTCTGTGAATCCGTTTCAATAAAGCAATCTTTTTTCTTTTTTTTAAATGCAGACTGTTTATGCGTTTCAAAAGCAAAGAGGTCTCTTGGGGCAGTGCTAAATAAAAAAAATTTAAAAAATGCCAGGGCCCTCTTTAGGAAGGCACTGCAGCATGTGCCACCTATTGTCCTTGCCAGCACTGCCAATGACAGAACCAACAAACTACTAACCATCACACACAAAAAGCAGGACAATTAAGACTATTTTAGCCCCACAAAGCTTTAGGAATGGCATGGAAGGAATGTATTCGTCATTTTAATTGTCAGATGAATTATTAAGCAGCTGTTACGCTCAACACTAAATTGGACAAACAGCGCCACTATGTGGCAGACTGTTCTAACGCCAGTGCTGACAATTAAGTGCCGTTAAGTGCCGGTGTCAAGCACCAGAAACCACCGGCTCAATTAAGCACTGCCTTGGGGGCCCCTTCCCATTTGTGAATGGGTTACCACCTATTTGAAGTAGGAGGTAAAATGCAAATGTTTCGCGACCGCATTTTGATCGCAAAACATTCACACATACCCCAGCGATCTGGTATTAGGAAAGGACGCCCTAACCACTCCCCTTTCTAATACCGAATTAGAAACCCAATTTGCGATTCAGTAATAGGTTACCGAATCGCAAATTAGAAATTTGTATATTGAGAAAATGCCTTTTTCCGTGCAAAAAATGGTCCGATTCTGTGAATTGAGCCGTACAAACAAAATCCGTTTTGCACATCTGGGGCCATGTTAAGTTTTAGGGTGCACCTTTCCTGTTTGCACCTGGTGCACCTTAAAACAGGTGCGCTTGGCGCAAACAGTGAGAGTGTGCCCTACTACATAGAATGCGCTGCCCCCAGGGCAGCCGCGAACTGGAGCTGCCCTGGGCGCAGCGCATTTAAGTGTAATACTGGGTGTTTTCACAATGGAGGTGGCAATTCGCTTGCTCTTTGAAGGGGGATTTGAGATCCCCTTGTAGGCAGGTGCACTGTCAGTGCGCCGCTTGAGAGTGTCAAAGCAATTCCCTCATTTGCATGGGCACGACCCCATGCAAATGAGGGAACGCCCCACAAAGATAGCGCTGGTGGGGGGCGTGGCCAAGATGGCGTCGGAGTAGGACGCTTCTTAGAGCCTCTCCGACGCCGATCCGACACAGCACCGAATAGCGGGGTCCCGGGAGTGCTTCCAGGCACCATTCGGACGGCGGAGGCCGCCGACTACTGGGGAAGCGGTTCGGTGCCGTCAGCGGGGCGAATCGGAGTCTGCAGCGCCCACCGGAGCGGAGCCGAGTTGCGGCCTGTGAAGCAGCGGCCTCGCGTGACCAGGGGGCCGGCTCCGGGCTGAGCGGCGCCTGGCCTTGCGAGGGAGTGACCGGTGCTGAAGATCCCGCCTCGACCCTAACGGGAGCAGAGGACACGCCTTGCCTGCGGAGGTGCTGATCGCAGGGGCAGGCCAGAGGACGGAGTCGGCGATACCGGCCGGGTGTTGCTGTGAGAGGCCGTGGAACAGCGGACCGGGACCCGACGGAGGCATACCGGCTGGGAACCATCAAGAGAGGTTGCTTCCACACCCGTGGTGCGCGGGGGTGAGTTGGAGCGGCTGAGGGGTGAGCGGCGCCTGCAGTGGCTGAAAGGCGGGACGCCAACTCTATAGGACTGGCCTGGTGGCGGGTCAGGGGCGGCCCCTTGGCTTTGAATAAGCTACGGACCTAGCCTGCGGCGCCCAGGGAGCTCTGTCGGCCTATCTGCGCCTCTGGAGCCGAGCATTGGTTCCCCCTGTGTGGCGATGAGACTCGATCAGGGGGGCCCCTGAGAACGGACCGAGTGAGCCGGACGCTTTGCCGCTTGACCGCGCGGTGGGCAAAAATTAGCGGACACGCCCGCGGCGCCATTTTGGAGGGGCCTTGTCTGGCGGTGCTCGGCGGCCCGGCCCTGCTTGCTCTCTGGAACTGACTTCTGGCTTGGGGACATCCTACACAGCCGTCGCACGTCTCCTACTGGCTTGAGCATCAAGACCGGGGTGGTGGCTCTCCCACCCCTTATCTATTTCTTGGCTTGGAGTGGGCGCTGGACACTTGCTACACTGTGCTGGAACGTAGCCACCTTGGGGAGGGTGAGGCCGTGCCGCTGAATGGACTAGCTGGGATAGGGAATCGCTTTGCCTGCGAGTACAATACCCCGGTTAAGGCCTACACCGGTGTCTCTGCAACGGGAGTGCTGCCCGCCATACACGGCTGTGAAAGTTCACCATCAAAGCAATCGGACGATGATGCGCCTGCTACTAAAGCATTTATGACTGAGCTCTTTGCCTCTATTAAAGATGATATCGCAGCTGGCGTCAGATCTCCGGGAGGTGAGGAGGGACGTGGATGGGATTGGTGAGCAGGTGGCGACGCTGGAAGACCACGATCTGAGCATGGCGAATGATGTACACCAGCTCCAGCAGGACATCATCCGTCTCACGGAGCAGAATCTGGACCTGCAGACCCACGCGGAGGACTTGGAGAACCGTTCTCGGAGAAATAACATTCGTATCAAAGCGGTGCCGTTGGACGGTGAAGCGGGGGACCTGCGTGGGTACGTTCAGGCCCTGTTTGTGCAGATTCTGGAGGATGAAGAGGTGCAAGACATAAAGATGGACAGAGTGCACAGAGTGGGATTGCCCAGACGGGGTGGGGGCCCGCCCCCGGATATCCTCGTCTGTGTACATGACTTTCAGCTGAAGGAACGAATTTTGAGAAAAGCTAGAACCATCTCCTCACTGCAATTTAGAGACCACTGCCCGCAGCTCTACCAGGACCTGGCGGCGTCGACGCTACAGAAGCGGAGGGACTTCCGACCTGTGACCACCTTCCTCCGGGAACGCAATATCTCCTACTCCTGGGGACATCCCTTCCGTATTATATTTCGCTGGCAGAATAGGTTGGTACAGATTAATTCCCTGCAGGCAGCAAAGGACCTTCTGGGCATCGAGGATGATGTCCCTTCTCAGGAAGCTCGCAGCTCACCGTCGAGGAGGCGGCATCGTTCTTCTTCCTGGCATAGAGTGGGCCCTTCACCAGATCGGCGACGACCGGATCCCACGGCTAGTGTGCAAGAAAGAGGGGCCGCGGTGGCTTCGGTGGCCTCCGTCACTATGGCGGACTCTCAGACGAGTTCTGGAGCAGCATGACCCCGGTACTGTAGAATGGCGTCGGAGGGGCTCTGGGCCTGAGGTCCCCGGGGATTGATTGTACTTTTGGAGGAGACACCCTGGACCATGGACCTGGGGGTCGCTAGGTCGATGCCCCTGCCCCGATTCCAGTCCAGTGGGGACCCCCCGAACTTTGGCCTGCTGGAACTGATGACTACTCGGTTCAGGTTCAGTGACTTGAGTTATGTTTTGTTGTTTCTCTGTTTCTGGGGAGGGGTTGGGGGGTTCTGGGACTGGGGGGCGAAGGGGGGATGTTGGGACTCAGGGGGGGAGGGGGGAGGATGGTGGCGACCGTTGGATGTATGTACGTGGAGAAGTGTGGCTCAATGGTTAGAGCGGCAGACCCTGATGCAGAGGTCTAGCCCGGGACCAGGGTTCAATTCCCTCCCTCGGCGGGTCTTGGGCTCAAAATTCCACGGACCTGATCATTCTCACCTCGGTGCCTATTCCAATCATGGAGTCCCACTCTGCAACTCTGGGCAATAGCTTGCTTAATCTCCACAACGGCCCCCACAACGCTAAGGATGCCTGGCCTCCACCCTGGGGGTGCCCAGGAGTGGACACCTCACAGGGAAAGCCAGGACGGGTTCCACAGCGGTATTCGTACAAGCGCCTTGAGACCCTTGCGGGTGAGTAGTGCGCTATACAAGTATCAATTTATGTGTGAGATGCTGCCTGTTGAGGAAGACCTCTACTCTGAGTCTTGCTCCTGAGATTCTGCTTTCGAATGGTGTTCTTGAGTTGCGCTTTGCTGAGGTGTGTATGCTGGTAGTACGGGGAGGGGAGCAATGGGTAGATGGGGGCGGGAGTGGGGGTGGCAGTGGGGGTTCAGACAGGATCCCAGGAGGGGTGGTGAGAAGATCCCGGTCTCGACTGCATTTAACATGGCACAGGGGCTGTTTCTTGATCTGTCATGACTATTAGTATAGGCTCCTGGAATGTGAAGGGGCTCAACTCCCCACAGAAGCGGCAGAAATTGTGGAGGTACTTGTCGGACCACCACCTAGATGTGGTTGGTCTTCAGGAGACTCACCTGGCCAGGAAAGATGAGATTAGGCTCCGACACCGACACTTTCCTCTTATCTATAGGGCGTCTGCCTCTACTAAGCACAGGGGGGTGGCTCTTCTATTTCGAGCATCCCTCCACTTCCAACCGGTGGGGGTGAGTGGAGATAAGGAGGGGCGATGGCTGAAGTGAAGGGATCGCTGTATGGACTTATGTGCACTTTTGTGGTGGTGTATGTGCCCAATACTACACAGAATGGTTTCCCACAGACACTGTTGGGAAAGGTGGGGGAGTTCGTGGAGGGCCAATTGTTCCTATTGGGGGACTTCAATATGGTATGGGATAAAGACCTGGATAGCTCGTGCACACAAAGATTGGGGGCTGGGGTCTTTTCCATTGAGACGCAGCAGCAGGTGGGGGACCTGGGGCTGATTGATAGTTGGCGTTTCCTTTACCCCTAGTCTAGAGACTACACCTTTTTCTCACATGTTCATTTATCTTACTCTCGAATTGATCACATCTTTGTAAGCCAAGCACTTCGGGGGGACATCCGAGTTTCCAGCATCTTTCCACTCTCTGTGTCGGACCATAGCCTGGTCGTTCTAGGGTTGCAGTGGTCAATGGGGGGTGACGGGTGGAGAAAATGGTATTTCCCCGCGGCACTAGTTCGTGATGATGTCGCTTGCAAGGAGCTGAGGAAGGCCATTCAAGACTTTATGGAGCTTAACCCGCCTTCGGACACTTCGGTGTATACCACTTGGGATGCCTGTAAGGCTTCGCTGCGGGGTACCTGCTTGAACCTTAATGCTAACCTTAATAAACAAAGGAGGAAAGAACGGGAGGATCTAGAGGCTGAATTAGCAGTGTTAGAACAGGCACATAAAGCTAACCCGTCCCGGGTGACCCTGAGACCTTTAACTGCGGTACGAGGGAAGCTTCGGGCCCACTATAATGACAGGGCTGAATTCACTCTCCTGCGCCTGCGGAGGACTTCCTACTCGCAGGGGAACAAGGTGGGGAAGCACTTAGCGAGACAACTCCGAGATAAGCGGGAGCGTGAGTACGTTGGGGGAATTAAGGATATGACGGGGAAGGAACAACATAGGCATGCGGACAAGGCTGCTGCCTTTGGCCGCTTCTATGCTGACCTGTATAGAGGAAAGGACCTGGATCGGGCCGCTCAATCCGCATTCCTAGCTAGCCTCCCTATACCTCATGTCTCCAGAGAGTGGAATGAGCTTCTCTCGGCCCCTATCTCTAGGGACGAGGTGATGGACGCTAGAAAAGCTCTGAAACTCCACAAGGCCCCGGGCCCTGACGGATATACGGCCTCGTTTTCACAAGTCTTTTGCGGGAGAACTTTGCGACTACTTAGTCTCTCTCTTCAATGCAATGGCTACTGAGGGGCGGACCTCGGGAACAATGGCCGAGGCTGTGATCACCATTCTCTCCAAACCGGGGAAGGATCCCACCCAGTGCTCCTCCTACCTGGATGCCAAACTGTACTCCTCGATTCTTGCAAGGCGGCTCCAGGATCTGATGCCGGCCATTATCCACCCGACCAGTCTGTGTTTATTAAAGGGCGGCAAACCCATGACAATCTGAGACGGGTGATGCATTTGATCGAGAAGGCCAACAGGTTCCGCATACCGGCGGTGTTGGTGGGTCTAGATGCGGAGAAGGCTTTCGACCGTGTCGACTGGGGTTTTTTAAACTTAACGCTGGAGGCTTTTGGGTTCTCTCCTCAATTCATGAAGATGATCGGTGCTAATTATGACCGACCTACATCTAGGGTGTTGGTTAATGGGCATAGATCCGCCTGCTTTCCCCACTCTCGCGGCACACGGCAGGGGTGCCCCTTTCCCCGCTCCTCTTTGCTCTCAGTATAGAACCTCTAGCGCTTGCTATTAGGGAGAGGGAACAGATCGCCGGCCTTCCCTTCACCGGCGAACAGCATAAGATTCCTTTGTTCGCAGATGATGTACTCCTGTCGATCGGGGACCCGGCTCACTCGCTGCCTCATGTTCACGCGGTTCTCTCGGACTTCGAAGAGGTGGCGGGATTTAAAGTTAACATGGATAAGTCATACATTCTGAATTTGACTCTTCCTCCCACGGAAGTGGAGCGGGTGCGCACGCTCACGCCCCTCTCGTGGTCTTCTTCCTCCTTGCTGTATCTCGGTATCAGATTAACCGCCACCCTGGGCGAACTGTTCGCGGCTAACTTCCCCCCTGCACTGGCGGCGGTCCGTGGGGAGCTGGAAAGGTGGAAGCCGAAATACATCTCTTGGCTGGGCCGGATCCACGCGATCAAGATGGTACTGCTACCCAAATTCTTATACCTCTTCCAGGCTCTGCCCATACCTGTAGAGTTGGATTTTTTCCGTCGCCTGAAAACCCTGATGCTGAAATTTGTGTGGCAGGGAGGCCGAGCACGGCTCTCGTTTGCTGTACTTAGACGGCCGCGGGGGGAGGGGAGGGTGGGGTTCCCAGACATGCATTTATACTATAAAGCTGGGCAATTGAGGGTGCTGGTAGAATGGTCACAGCAGCTCTCGGAGAAACATTGGTTACATATGGAACGAAGTGTGGCTGGGAGGTCCATTTGGGATTTGGCCTGGAAGTCTAAGGCTGATCGGCCTAAGAATGCTTATATATGCACTCCCACTAGCACGGTCCTGAAAGTCTGGGACACGGTCAGTTGCGATGAACGCTGGACCACCTTCCCATCGCCATTTACCCCTATTCACCTGAATCCGTCCTTTCCATCGGCACTGCGTGATGGGTCGTTCGAGCTTTGGAGAGAGGGCGGCTGCAGAGTGCTTACTCACTTGTTCCATGGGGCATCTCCCCTTACCTTCCAAAACTGCATGAGGGACTATGAAGTAGTGTGGCTCACTGGTTAGAGGCGGCAGACCCGAGAGCAGAGGACGGCCCGGGACCAGGGTTCGATTCCCGGCGCGGCAGGTTTCTGGTCAGCGGACTCGATAATTCTCTCGCCTCGGTGCCCACTCTGATCAGCGATCACACTCGGCAACTCTGGGCATTAGCTTGTCTCATCTTCACTAACGGCCCCACCAGACCGCCGGGGATGCCTGGTCTCACCCTGGAGATACCCATTAAGGGACCATCTCTCAGGGAAGCCAGGAAGGGTTTCGCAGCGGTCGAAGCGCCTTGGGACCCTCCGGGTAAGTAGTGCGCTATATAAATGCCTATACATTACATACATTACACTATACATTACATGGTGTCCCGCCCACTGAACGATTCCATCATATTTAGCTTCTGCATTGGGCCACATCGCCGGGAATACGGGATGCGGCCACAAGGCCGTTGACGTCCTTCGTGGCATTTATCCTCCGCACTTTTTGTATGAAGGGGACGATCTCCTTCCAATATAGATTACTGTTGGACACCGTTATATTCCCACGCCCCCGGTATATGGAGCATTGGGAGGCCTGCCTTGGAAGGGACATCTCGAACAACGAATGGGCAGGGTTGTGGCGGGATATCAAAGCGCATAACCATTCGATGGCCCTCAGGGAAGCACATCTGAAACTTATGTATGACTGGTACCTCTACCCATCCAAGCTGCATCGCATATTTCCATTGTCCTCAGACAGGTGCTGGCGGGGATGCGGCTTGCTGGGAGACTTCCGCCATATATGGTGGGACTGTCCCACCATTAAGCCTTTTTGGTCGGAGATACTATCCCACATCAAGGAGGTGGTGGGTTACCCGATCCCGGAGTCCGTGGATTATGTCCTGCTGGGACTCCGTGATCCGATGCTGGAGCACCAAACTAGAACCGACAAACGTATTATTTGGCTATGCCTGGGAGCTGCTAAATTGACGCTGGCGGCAGCTTGGAAGAAACCGAACGCACCGGCAATCTCGTTATGGCATGCGCGGCTATGGCGATTACTGAGTCTGGAAAGAATGTCTGATATATTTTTGGGTAACTTTAAGAATTTCTTGTTTCAATGGGGCCCTTTGGTTCGATTTCTCTCTCGAGGACTCCCGTCAGCAGTCTGTCCCTCAGCACTACGCGCACTCCACCTATTTCAATTTTAATTAGCGGGGTGATTGAAACCTGATAAGAATGTGAGGATGGTCGCCACCACAGGGGGGGGGGGCGGTGGGGGGAAGGGAGGAGAGGGTAGGGGGGGTTCAGTTGGGGGTTGTTGGTCTCTAGTTGCGACACTGCCTGGCAGCTGGAAGCGGACTATGGAGGACTCCAGTGCAGCTACTTCCCTACCTGGATGCTCGGCCTATTGGACTACCGCTCCTCGCAGCGAGTTAGCAGCTGGGGTGTTCGGGAATTAGATCCGATTGTTTCACTGTTACTAATGGACATTGACTTTGCACCGGCTTTGCAGATCTTATATGTTATATTCCCGTAATCCATTGTGATGGCGCCTTCTGAGTCCCCTGTGTGGGAATGATTGCTATCTATCGCCAGTGTCTTCTTCTTTGTCTCTTCTTTCTTTATTTCTAAAATCAATAAATATAAATTTGAAAAAAAAAAAAAGATAGCACTGGTGTTCAACTGCACTAGCGATATCTATATTACAGAAAGGGACACACAAGCATCTGCAACCCCTTTGGTAATACCAAAGTGCCCCGATGCGCACAAAGCGGGATCCTACGCCCGTTGCTTCGCAGTGCACTTTCTGTGGTACGGCCCCAGGCCCATTGTTATTACCACGTGCAACTAACTGTTCATTGCTCGTTTGCCTAGGGGTGTTCCTAGTAGAAATAAGAATCGTTCCCATTGACTTCGGGCATGTTTTCTTTATGGAGAGGTGTGGGGTAATACCCCCCTTCCTCTTAGAGAGGGGCAGAATGTTCGACCTTGGCAAGGGGGTTAAGAAAAAGCAGGAGGGCGCCAGGGACCTCCAACTACGACCCCTCACTCTCGAGACAACCATTAGGGCACCACTGTTATTCATGGCCATGGGGTTGCAGCCGTAGCGGTGCTTAGTTTGTGTCGGTGGCTGCATGTGGGGGCACAGGCACTCAATCTTCTCATCGGACTTACAGGAATAGAGGGAGGCGCTGAGAGAGGAGAGAAAAGAAGAAAGTGAAAGAGGCAAACACTGTCAAAGGGAGAAATCAGAGATTCAGATAAAAGCAGCAAGAGTGAGATAAGGAAACAGGAAGTGTGAGATAGAGAAACAGGAAGTAGGAGATAAAGAAACAGGAAGTAGGACATAAAGAAACCGAAAGTGGGAGCTAGAGAAACAAGACGTGTTAAATAGAGAAACAGGAAGTGTGAGATAGAGAAACAGGAAGTGTGAGATAAAGAAACAAGAAGTGTGCGGTGCTGGATGAAAGAGGCAGAGGTTGGAATCAAGACTAGAAAGACAAGACAGTAACACAGAAGATCCCCTGCTCTTGTGAAACCTGTTGGCTGAAGGAATATTTAAAATCAATCGTTTTACGCAAGTCATATTTTGGAATAAATAATTATTCACCATCCCACAGACTAAGAATATTTTTAAACATAAAAAGTGCTCGAACCCACAATACAATTTAGAACTGCAAAAGTGATTTGCAATGTTTTTGCACCAGTGGAACATTTCTGTGTAGGGACCTGAGCTATCTTTTCTCGACTTAATGCATACTGGGTGTTGTTGATTTCTTTATTTAAAATTAAACAACTAGATGAACACACATGATGATAACGAAGGGCATCATACAAGCCCAGGCTCTTGTTAGAGAAATGTTCACGAGTGCAAAAAAGAGCAAATTCATTTACACCATTTTTGCTGATTCTGTAACAAGAGATAGACCTGAACATGGTCGTCCGCTCTTAAAATGTGAGATGGAACAGATTTGAAGCAAAATAATTTTTCTCTCGCGTCAAAATCAATTTGATCGGTTTTTACAAAGCAATGTCATTGCTGCATTGGTACTTTCTGATCCTAAAACTCCTATGCCACACATCAAATGACTCATATGAAATAAGCATGTTATAAATGTTTGGGATTTGTTTGGAGGCCCATTAAATACAATTTGCCCTCGTAAAAAGATGTTTCTGTGTTATGTACTGCAGAAATATGTATCTAATCCATTCCACAGTACAAAGTCAGCCAAAACTGCTAATAGTATTGCCTATGGGGGTGTTAATAGGCTCATTATTTTACCGTACAAACAACTTTTTTTATTCGACTTTATACATTTCACCAATCTGAGCCATCAAGACACGTCTATAGCATGTGGTTCACATTCACTTCCTGCCTGAAAACCAAAATAAAATTTTTTCCTCTACACTTGACTGCCTCTCAATCAAATCCCAATGTAATCACATCACCAGAATGATTTTCCAGTCAAATTAAATGTTTAATCATTACCATGTAGTACACGAAACCATTGGTTTATTTTAATCACTTAATTTTGTGTCAATTACGCAAAACTAAAAAGGACGCTCTTTAAATGTATTCTCCGCCACTCGGTGTAATCCTCCTAAATGCTGCGTTCAGCACGCTTTCACTGTTCGTTCTTGACAAAGAAGCGTTTCTTCTTCAAATAAGGTTACATCGAAAGTTTAGGAGCATAATTATCATTCTTTTCTATTTCCTCTCATTTGAAAATTGCTGGATTAAATGTATGATTCTTCACTTACTTCAAAACCAGCAAATGTAATGTAATGTAAATGTAAAGTGGTTCTTGTATAGCGCGACTATCACTCCACGGAGCATCTTGGCGCTGTGAGAAAGCCAGCAGAGGGATCAACTGCTCATTGGGGAGGACCTAAAATTTCAGATTAGACTTTTGCATAATGTGTCTGGTAGGCTAAAGACCCAGGTTTTTAGTGACTTCCTAAAAACTGATTCGGAGGTGATTTGGCGAAGGGGCAGGGGGAGTTTGTTCCAGGCCTTTGAGCCCAAGACCTTGAGAAGTGCCTTTCCTCCCCTGGTTTTTAGCCTGAAGGTGGGGATGGTAAACAGATTAGCGTTTGAGGATCTCAGATTACGTGAGGGTAGGTATCGTTCAAACATCCTCCAAAGGTAACTGGGCCCTCGTGAGTGATAGGCCCTAAACGTGATTAGTAGGACTTTGAACAGCACCCTCTTGTGGATTGGTAGCCAGTGGAGGGCGTCCATGCTGCTGTGGCCGATGTCCTCCTATGCCATCTCAACACCAGTCTGGCTGCTGCATGCTGGACCATCTGTAGCTTGTGAACAACCGCCCTGTTGGTCCCTGCATATAGGCTGTTGCAGTAATCTAGCCAAGATGTTATTAGTGCTGCCGCAACCATTTTTCGAGCTGAGAGTGGTACTAGATCGAAAAATTTTCTCAGGCCCTTTATGATGCTGAAACAGGTTCCCGCCACTGCCAGGGCCTGTTCTTTGAAGGATAAGGTGGCATCGAACTTGATCCCTCGGTTTCTGAATGCCTTAATAGTATTTTGAGGGACGGTGGCATCTTCTGGCCACCATTGTTTGGGGCTGAAATGGTTGTGTTGGCCATAAGGCAGAGTTTCAGTTTTGCCCGAGTTGCACCTCAGATGGTTGTTGCTCATCCATTCGAAGGTGGCTTTGAAGCAGTTTTTAAGGTTTTCTTCAGCCTCTGTAGTATCGTCATCCAGCACCAGGATGAGCTGCGTATCATCCGCATACGAGATGGTGTTGATTTTGAAGGATGATATCAGTGCAATCAGGGGGGCCATATATACATTGAAAAGCGTGGGGCTCAGGCAGGAGCCTTGCGGTACCCCTGAGGGAAGCTGTTTTTCCTCTGAACTGAACTGGCCTAATGTGATCACTTGCCGCCTGTTTACCAGGAAATGATTTCTCCATTAAATGGGTGGTATCTACGCTCCTTCTTATCTATTATTTTAATGTACCTGTTCAATATTAATAAGTTATTAAATGCCAATCAAGGTCCGATGTCGAAAACAAACTTTTCCAGGACTCCCAAATTGTCACACATGGATCACTCATGCTTTCTTAATTTATTTAAAAGTAGAAAGTTGGTTCTAGAAAGTGCCAAAAGGCGTGGCCAAGTGCTCTGTGAGCATGGGTCAGTCAGCCATTGGAAGCGCTTTGACCAAAAGTGGAAACATTGGAGGTGGAGCCATCACTCAGTGGGCGTGGTCACTCCTTTTGACTGTGATGCGTTATGTGGCGCTATTCGACTCTCGCCAGAATACTGCTAGAGGCCATTACATTTCAAGTAGGAGTGGGAAAGTGGTCTCACAAACCATGCTCATTTGCTTCTCTGTGCTTCACTGACAGATGCAGTCGATTTTTAAAAATGAATATTGCCGTGCTGGTGGAAATAGGGGTAAAGGGCACGCACTCCTATACCATATTGCTAATACCAAACCTTCACCACACATATCTGAGTTATAAATCACTCGTGGCAGCTTTTTTATAGCAATATTTTCAAATTGAAAACAATTTCCAACAGCAGAAAGTTGTATGCAGAGCTTTCAAACCTCATTACACAGTTTGTGGTTGAATAACACAGTCAATTGTCCATTCTTTCAAATTTATAGCAATAAAACAAAATAGTCCAAAGAAAGTTCGAAGTGCAAGTGTGTTAATTTTGTCCAATTACTAGTCTTTAAAAAGCCAGCAAAAGTTCAAAGATGCATTGGCTCAGAGTCTTATCACTTAGTAGCAGAATAATTCATGAAATCAAATCTCTCCTAACTAACGTGCTGTGTTTTGGGAGACAGCATTCTCCCTTCCTCAGGGTTTTACAGCAATCAGTTTAATACACCTAACACAAGTGTAGCAAAAGGGAGGTGGTCCACGAAAGGAGACCAAGTCCACATTAGTTTTCACTGTTTGTTTGTTGATGCTAGCACACTCAAGAAAACTCTGGACCTCTTGAGTTTTCAAACAACAAAATCTTTAGGGGGGATGATGAGTGTGTGCAGTGTTACATTTTAAAATCCTTAGGCTCAGTCCTTTTTTAAATGAAGAAGATCAAAGTGGCCAATTCTTTGTAGAAAAATAGTTCTTTATTAATGATGATACAAACGTGGACAGCCGACACGTGTTTCGCCCCTGTGGCGAATTGCGCCAGGGCTTTCTCAAGGCTATTTACAATTTTGTATATTGCCGCAATCTGTGCATGTTAAATTTCACCATAAAGTCCGGTTTGTTAACCTATTAAGGGATCGAATCCCCGGCGTGTCTCTCCAAACAGCTCGTCTCTCCCGTCAGGGGCGAAACACGTGTCGGCTGTCCACGTTTGTATCATCATTAATAAAGAACTATTTTTCTACAAAGAATTGGCCACTTTGATCTTCTTCATTTAAAAAAGGACTGAGCCTAAGGATTTTAAAATGTAACACTGCACACACTCATCATCCCCCCTAAAGACCTAACACAAGTGTACAAGTGTTGAAGTAGACAGGTTGCAAGTTTGCATATAGTTATTAGAAGGCGTGAGCTGTCAAGACGATGTGTGAGAAGAGCTTCTAGAATCAAACATTTACCTAGAAGGCCTGTTGTTAAGATGCATAGGAAGTCCACGCATAGTTGTAGCTTTAATTCAATTTATTAAAGCGAGCTTCATGTAATTGCACCGCACCAGGAATATGTTCTGCAGCCTTTCTGAGCTCTTCCAACTGACTGGTGGTGATGAGAGACTTCCGCTCAAGTGGAGTGAGAAAGTCAGTCCCCTCACTCACCAGGGTTTGCTTTTGGTGACATGCTTCATCATAGGGATCCTCTCAATCCGCTGCTAATTGAGGCGTGCTGCAACTTGCAAGATTACGTAGCAGCACATATGTGAGAAAACGTGTAGTGCAGTGATGTGGAGTGGGAAAATAAAATATTAAAAATACCAAACTAGTGGGCGAAAAATGTTATTATAGCTCCTAGTCGGTATTTTTAAAAACAGGGGTAAATACTAGGGAAAACAGCATAACCGTGATGAGTAAGACGTCTCTAATATTAGTCGACATGTTTCGAGCCTCCCCAAAGCTCTTCCTCAGGACCACACAGGGACCAGCCCTGTGCGTACCACTCCTAAGTGACCTGTAAGCGAGGTAGATAAAGAATTTGTGAAATGTAAAGTGCCACACCTAATGTGCGTGCACTATTGGTTTAATACATACAATTTTACTCATTGGTCCATAGTATCTGTAGGAAATAAAACAGAACATTGTTAGAGTAACAAGCGCCTGCCATAAAACTGGCAGGCATCATAAATACATGCGTCATTCTGATTCCTATAAATGCTCCTCTATGGTGTGTGTAGTTTATCAACTACCGTGTATTCCATCATTCCTTGCAGGAGGAAGAACGTATGGTCAATGTCTTCAGTGGAGATCGTGATTATAGTGCTTTTAACATTAACATAGACACCACGTGACATACTACACCTAAAAAGCAAACATGAACATGGAAATAACATACTTTGTATATGCTGTCTTAGAAGAATCGAGGAAAATTCTCGATTCTGGAGGATCATCTGCCGTGATCCTTTTGGACCTGAGCGCGGCGTTCGATACGGTAAATCACAGTATCTTGATTGATCGTCTCCGAAATCTGGGTGTGTCTGGAACAGCGTTAACTTGGCTGAGGTCATTCCTGGAGGGACGATCCTTCCAGGTATTTGAGGGTGAAACCACTTCTAAGCCCTTGCCCCGTCTGTGTGGAGTTCCACAGGGCTCTTCTTTGAGCCCAACGCTTTTTAACGCCTATATGGCTCCACTGGCAGAGATCATACAGCCTTATGGAGTGAACATCGTAACATACGCTGATGACACTCAACTAGTGGTTTCACTTAACCATCCTGATCCATCCTCACCCCGCCTCTGTACCTGTCTCGAAGAAGTGGCTAAATGGATGAACTATTCCTATCTTAAACTGAACGGGGACATGACAGAGTTTATGCTCCTTGGTAACCCATCACTATTTAGACCAATTGAGATGTGGCTGATCGTAATGGGACCAGCACCCGTTCCCAAACCAAATATAAAGAGTCTGGGGTTCTGGCTGGACTCAGACCTTACACTCAAAGTCCAAGCCAGAAAGGTAGTTGCTGCCTGCTTTGGCATGCTCAGAATGCTACGCAAAGTACTCCCTCTACTTCCCTTTCAAGCCAGGAAAATTGTAGTCCAAGGGCTTATTCTATCACACTTGGACTTAAGCAATGCACTCTATCTGGGTGCCACAGAGGCAGTACTTTCTAAGCTTAAAATGATTCAGAACTGCGCAGCAAGAACCTTTATGGGAACTACTTATTGACAGTCAGCCAAACCTGCCATGAAAGCTCTACACTGGCTGCCTATTCGGGAGAGAGTCCATTTTAAAGCTCTCTGTATTGCTCACAAATTGCTTGGAGGGAAGGGACCTAAGATCATCTCCCCCAGTCAAATCTTATCGAGCCAATAGGCTTTTATGATCGGATGAACTGAACTTGGCCTTTGTTCCAGGGATCAAAAGAGCCAGAAGCGGAGGTCAGCTTTTTTCCTACAATGCTGCCAAGCTTTGGAACTCTCTTCCTCTTCAGCTGCGGAAAGAAACTAACCATATGACCTTTCGCAAGCTGTTGAAAACCTGGCTCTTTCCCAGATAGGTCTCAGAAGCTTCTTTCATTCCTAGCGCTGGGATGCCCATGGGTAGCCATGCGCTCTATAAATGTCACTTCTTCTTTTTCTTATATGAGGCTCAAATGTGCCCCATGGTCTGGAGGGGTTGAGGGGTTCATAGTCACATTATGCAATAATAACTGTAACAAAGCGTGATTAATATCAGCCCTGTATGGAACGCTGTAAAAAAAGCTGTAAAAACAGGGCTTTTTTGCTGCCTCCATGTGGCCACCAAGCCACTCGGTTGTAGCTGTGCTGTAAAGGAAAAAAGGTTGGAGGAACTTACTTCAGCTGAGCATGCCTCACCGGTAATACACCTACTCGCACCCCTGGGTACCCCATATTAACGCATCTATTCTCGGGTGCTAGCTAAAATACTTCCGCATTCACCCAGTCATCGCTGTGTTGACTGGATATGTACAGAACTAAGATGGCCACCAGAAAATGGCAATATCGGCTGCCATGTTGGGTGTATTTGTTCTTGTGTGTTCAATTTAATGTGAATGTGAAACAAGGCAGAACCTGATTGAAAGGTCCGATGTAGAAAAAAAAAATATATATATATATATATATATATATTCCAAAACTCCAAACCACCTCCTGCCGCTCCACTTTACTCCGGGTGCCTCCTCAACGCGCGGTGGAGCGCGTAATATATTTACAACACACAGTTCCCATCCGTGGAGCTGCTACGTAAATGAGGACACTCAAGCCCAATTTCTCGATCTCCGCTTATGTTTATTTCCTGCGCACACACACAGCTAACAAGCAAACGCGTTTCGGCGTTGCCGCCTTCGTCAGTGCTCGCCAACGGAGCCATTTTTTTGGGCTTAAATAAAGTTAACATTCAAAAAACCATCACATGTTAAAATAGTAAACATAAAAGAGGCACACTAAATTCATTTACATTTGGCAGCCATCTTTAGATGGTTAATTCACCATCCGCAATCTAATATGCTGCTAAGGATATACCCTCATTAACTAGAATTGCATTATTTTTTACAGCGTGTTTTAATTAATCTGCGTTTTTCTTAAATATATACAAAGTTATTAGCTTAGAACATTTTATCAGTATCTTGCTCCATTCATTTCCGCTGTATATTACATTGTATTCCCTTGCCTAGTTTGGGATATAATCTCATTGTTTAAGCCCTGAATGGGCATACTCACGCATTCTTTATGCAGAATGCGTCAGTAAACAATTTAAGGAATGTGTCTCAGGGTATCTATATAGTGCCCTGAATGGGCTTCTACTGGTCTCCATATACTTCGGAGTGATACCCTTATTTGGTGGAGGGGGGGGCAGCGTGCAGTATCATAATTCCTTTGAATTTATTCAAAGAGTATTCGGGATGGGGTTTTACATATATACAGAGTTCGTGGCATTGTTGGACCTTGCCTATAGATGTGCCCACATCTCCTCTTCATTGTTCAGGCCTGTCGGGGTCTTGGTCTGCAACATAATAATGTAGCGAGATTCCAACATTCGCAACTTTCTCACCCAGTCCCCTCCTCTTTCAGTCTTCACCAGCTGATCCAATATGAAAAAGGATAGCAAGTTGTTGTTGCTCTGATGTTCTTTTTCATAGTGGCGAGCCACTGGGTATGTTTGATCTTTCAAATTGATGGCCCTCATATGCTCGAGGACCCTCAACTTGGTCTGCTTGATGGTACTGCCCACGTATTTCTTTCCACATGGGCATACCAGACAATAGACCGTAAAATCGGAGTTGCAGTTCAACAATTTCAGGATTTTTTTCTTCTTTTGCCCCCTTCCTGGTACCTCATACTCTTTCACTTTCTGGGAATTTTTGCACGCCTTGCATTTCATGCACGGGTAAAAACCCAATGCGGGTGCTTTTTTTCTTCTCTTGTTCTCGAAGTGGCTACTTACTAGATGGTCCTTCAGTGAGTGACTCCTGCGATAGGTAACGAGTGGGTAATCAGATAGTGACTTCCCTACTATACTATCTGATTTCAATATATTCCAATTCCTGCGTAGGATTTGGAATACCTCCGTTGATTTATCGTTGAAGTTGGTTATCAGCCTCAACGAAGCATCTCCTGTTTTAACCTTGTCTATCAAGAGTTCCTCCCTTGGACGTGCGTCACTTCTCCTCTCTGCCTCATCTAAGACCCCTCTAAAGTAGCCTCTTCTCTCAAATCTGTCTCTGGACTCTTTTTTAGCCTTTTCATACTCTTGTGCTGTGGAGCAGTTACACTTAATGCGCAAGAACTCCCCCAATGGTATGTTGTTGACTACCGAGCGGGGGTGGCAACTTCCGGCATGCAAAATTGTATTGCCAGCGGTCGGTTTCCTATACAAGGATGTTTCTATTTTATTATCTTGTATATAGACCCTTAAATCTAGATAGAAAACCTCCTCTCTGCTGATGTTGCTCGTAAACCTTAGATTGAGGTTATTCTCATTGAGGCTTCTTATGTATTCCTCAGCCTCCTCCTGCGATCCCCGCCACACGATGAATAGATCATCAATGTAGCGGGTCCACAGAGAGATTTTCTCCACCCATTTTTCATTGGGTCCCTTACAGAATTCTGCCTAAAAAATAACATTTTTCTGTTCTCTGGCCAGTTATACCTACAATTGCAGGGGACCGCGATGGGCACGTGCTTCGCCCCCAGTTACGCAAATTTATTTGTGGGCTGGTGGGAGGAGCACGTGGCCTGGGCGGGACCCAATGAAAAATGGGTGGAGAAAATCTCTCTGTGGACCCGCTACATTGATGATCTATTCATCGTGTGGCGGGGATCGCAGGAGGAGGCTGAGAAGGTTTACGAGCAACAACAGCAGAGAGGAGGTTTTCTATCTAGATTTAAGGGTCTATATACAAGATAATAAAATAGAAACATCCTTGTATAGGAAACCGACCGCCGGCAATACAATTTTGCATGCCGGAAGTTGCCACCCCCGCTCGGTAGTCAACAACATACCATTGGGGGAGTTCTTGCGCATTAAGCGTAACTGCTCCACAGCACAAGAGTATGAAAAGGCTAAAAAAGAGTCCAGAGACAGATTTGAGAGAAGAGGCTACTTTAGAGGGGTCTTAGATGAGGCAGAGAGGAGAAGTGACGCACGTCCAAGGAAGGAACTCTTGATAGACAAGGTTAAAACAGGAGATGCTTCGTTGAGGCTGATAACCAACTTCAACGATAAATCAACGGAGGTATTCCAAATCCTACGCAGGAATTGGAATATATTGAAATCAGATAGTATAGTAGGGAAGTCACTATCTGATTACCCACTCGTTACCTATCGCAGGAGTCACTCACTGAAGGACCATCTAGTAAGTAGCCACTTCGAGAACAAGAGAAGAAAAAAAGCACCCGCATTGGGTTTTTACCCGTGCATGAAATGCAAGGCGTGCAAAAATTCCCAGAAAGTGAAAGAGTATGAGGTACCAGGAAGGGGGCAAAAGAAGAAAAAAATCCTGAAATTGTTGAACTGCAACTCCGATTTTACGGTCTATTGTCTGGTATGCCCATGTGGAAAGAAATACGTGGGCAGTACCATCAAGCAGACCAAGTTGAGGGTCCTCGAGCATATGAGGGCCATCAATTTGAAAGATCAAACATACCCAGTGGCTCGCCACTATGAAAAAGAACATCAGAGCAACAACAACTTGCTATCCTTTTTCATATTGGATCAGCTGGTGAAGACTGAAAGAGGAGGGGACTGGGTGAGAAAGTTGCGAATGTTGGAATCTCGCTACATTATTATGTTGCAGACCAAGACCCCGACAGGCCTGAACAATGAAGAGGAGATGTGGGCACATCTATAGGCAAGGTCCAACAATGCCACGAACTCTGTATATATGTAAAACCCCATCCCGAATACTCTTTGAATAAATTCAAAGGAATTATGATACTGCACGCTGCCCCCCCCTCCACCAAATAAGGGTATCACTCCGAAGTATATGGAGACCAGTAGAAGCCCATTCAGGGCACTATATAGATACCCTGAGACACATTCCTTAAATTGTTTACTGACGCATTCTGCATAAAGAATGCGTGAGTATGCCCATTCAGGGCTTAAACAATGAGATTATATCCCAAACTAGGCAAGGGAATACAATGTAATATACAGCGGAAATGAATGGAGCAAGATACTGATAAAATGTTCTAAGCTAATAACTTTGTATATATTTCAGAAAAACGCAGATTAATTAAAACACGCTGTAAAAAATAATGCAATTCTAGTTAATGAGGGTATATCCTTAGCAGCATATTAGATTGCGGATGGTGAATTAACCATCTAAAGATGGCTGCCAAATGTAAATGAATTTAGTGTGCCTCTTTTATGTTTACTATTTTAACATGTGATGGTTTTTTGAATGTTAACTTTATTTAAGCCCAAAAAAATGGCTCCGTTGGCGAGCACTGACGAAGGCGGCAACGCCGAAACGCGTTTGCTTGTTAGCTGTGTGTGTGCGCAGGAAATAAACATAAGCGGAGATCGAGAAATTGGGCTTGAGTGTCCTCATTTACGTAGCAGCTCCACGGATGGGAACTGTGTGTTGTAAATATATATATATATATATATATATATATATATATATATATATATATATATATCTCTAGTGAGGAACTGCGGATGTAAAAACCCAAACAAAAACACGTAATGTCAGTTTCTATATATGTAGTTATGCAGGTATAAGAGACGGTACACCTGTATAATAAATGTATGTATTACAGGCAATCTGGTCTTTCTGGAAATCCTGTTGCTAGGCACAAAATATGGAAAAAAAACAATTATTAGAAATTCTCGTGAGAAGCCGGATTTGTGCTAAAATGGCCACTGGTAATTTGCAACAATGGCGGCCATACTGGGTGTATGAATTTTTGCATGTTAGATACCGAGTTGAATGTAAAACGTGGCAGAACCTGACTCAAAAGATCTGATTAGAAAAAAGTATATATATTTATGTATATAGAGAGCACAGAGGAACTGCGAATGTAATTTGCCAAATGAAAGAAAAAACAAACCATGTGTATGTAGTCTCTATATTGTTTCAGGTATGAGAGATGATACATATGCATATGCAATGAGTCAAGTGGCTTGACACATTACATAGAAAAAGCCAGATACTGGAAAAACCAATTTTCGTCATGTGTTAAATTTGCAAAACTAGGTCATGGCTGATACGCTTGATAAGCTGGTAGTTGTTGGGGGATATGAATACAGGGGTACACCTGCCATGCCTTGATCAGATTCATTAACCCAGACTGATTGATTTTACTTTGTAAACTGACCCCAAGGGATGTTATCATTCATACCTTGGGTGACTGTGCGTAACTTAAAGGCCCAGCGTTGTTCCTTTTTAGCAGCCTGTTTTTCAGGTTGTCAAGATGTTTTATGTGTTCCAGCATGTGCTCAGCTAAAGTAAGTTCCTCCAACCTTTTTTTCCTTTACAACGCAGCTACAACCGAGTGGTTTGATGGCCACATGGATGTGCCAGACAAGCCCTGTTTTTACAGCACTTTTTACAGCGTTTCTTACAGGGCTAATATTAACCACACTTTGTTACCGTTAATATTGCAGTGTGACTATGAACCCCTCCAGACCATGGGGCACATTTGAGCCTCATATAAAGTATGTGACTTCAATGTTCATGTTTGTTCTTTAGGTGTAGTATGTCACGTGGTGTCTATGTTTATGTTAAAAGCACTAAAATTACGATCTCCACTGGAGACATTGACCATGCAAGGCTAGATGGAATACACTGTAGATGATAAACTACACACACCATAGAGGAGCATTTATATGAATCAGAATGACGCATATATTTATGATGCCTGCCAGTTTTCTGGTAGGTGCTTGTTACTCTATCAATGTTCTGTTTTATTTCCTACAGATACTATGTACCAATTAGTAAAATCGTATGTATTAAACCAATAGTGCAC
This sequence comes from Lissotriton vulgaris, assembly GCF_964263255.1. Classification (NCBI taxonomy): domain Eukaryota; kingdom Metazoa; phylum Chordata; class Amphibia; order Caudata; family Salamandridae; genus Lissotriton; species Lissotriton vulgaris. Next base: position 686,072 of record NW_028254425.1, on the reverse strand, counting down.
GCACATTAGGTGTGGCACTCTACATTTCACAAATTCTTTATCTACCTCACTTATAGGTCACTTAGGTGTGATACGCACAGGGCTGGTCCCTGTGTGGTCCTGAGGAAGAGCTTTGGGGAGACTTGAAACATGTCGACTAATACTAGAGACGTCTAACTCATCATGGTTATGCTGTTTTCCCTAGTATGTAACCCTGTTTTTAAACATACCGACTAGGAGCTAGAATACATTTTTTCGCCCACTAGTTCGGTTTTTTTAACATTTTCTTTTCCCACTCCACATCACTGCACTACATCTTTTCTCACATATGTGCTGCTACCATTCTTGCAAGTCGCAGCACGCCTCAATCCGCATCGGATTGAGAGGACCCCTATGATGAAGCATGTCACCAAGGGCAAACCTTGGTGAGTGAGGGGACTCAAAAAAGAAATTCTTCTTTCTTGCTCAGAAGACTTTCTCACTCCACATGAGCGGAAGTCTCTCATCACCCATAGCTAGGTTCTAATTCGTGTCTCCGCTTCACACCAGGGTTCTCCATTGCCTCACAGATACTACAGACACAGGCAGCAAGGACTAAATGCAAAGCATACAAGATATGACATAACGTGCGGTCAGCAGCACCTTACTATATTGGAGACCACAATCAAAAGATGAGAGATAGATAATCTATGATATCAGATGTGGCGCGTGCTCGCTTTTAAAGTGGTTCTACCTTTAGGCCCAAACCACAAAACCTTTTCACCATGAGCAGATCTCATTTACTCCTAGAACTTCAGAAGTAAGTCATGTGTATGTAACACCTACTTACAGGAAAATCATGGCCTTTCTCTGGTCCAAATTTCTAAAGTAGACACCGGTACCATCCTCTGGAAGGGATCAGACCACTTTTGGATGCTGCTAGCATGTGGGACAGAGATCTCTTTCGGATTCTGCTAGCATATGGCTCAGAGATCTCTTTCGAAGGCTGCTAGCATTTGGTCTAGAGATCTCTTTCGGATGCTGTTAGCATGTGTTCCAGAGATCTCTTTCGAATGCTGTTGGCGAGTGGTCGAGAGATCTCTTTTGGATGCTGCTGGCATGTGGTCCAGAGATCTCTTTCGGATGCTGCTGGCACGTGGTCCAGGGTGCTCTTTCGGATACTGCTGGCATGTGTTCTTCCAGAGATCTCTTTAGGATGCTGCTGGCACGTGGTCGAGAGATCTCTTTCGAGTGCTGCTAGCATGTGGTCCAGAGATCTCTTTCGGATGCTGCTAGCATTTGGTCCAGAGATCTCTTTCCGATGCTGCTGACACGTGGTCCAGAGATCTCTTTCGAGTGCTGCTAGCATGTGGTCCAGAGATCTCTTTTGGATGCTGCTAGCATGTGGTCTGGAGATCTCTTTCGGATGCTGCTAGCATGTAGTCCAGAGATCTCTTTTAGATGCTGCTGGCTTGTGGTCCAAGGTGCTCTTTCGGATGCTGCTGGCATGTGGTCCAGGGATCTCTTTCGGATGCTGCTGGCACATGGTCCAGGGTGCTCTTTCAGATGCTGCTGGCATGTGGTCCAGGGTGCTCTTTCGGGTGCTGCTGGCATGTGGTCCAGGGTGCTCTTTCGGATGCTGCTGGCATGTGGTCCAGAGATCTCTTTCGGATGCTGCTGGCACGTGGTCCGGAGATCTCTTTCGTATGCTGCTAGCATGTGGTCCATGGTGCTCTTTTGGATGCTGCTGGCATGTGGTCCAGACTGCTATTTGGATGCTGTTGGCATGTGTTCCAGGATGTTCTTTCGGATGCTGCTGGCACGTGGTCCAGAGATCTCTTCCAGATGCTGCTAGCATGTGGTCCAGAGTGCTTTTTTGGATGCTGCTGGCATGTGGTCCAGACTGCTATTTGGATGCTGTAGGTATGTGTTCCAGGATGCTCTTTCGGATGCTGCTGGCATGCGGACCAGAGTGCTCTTTCGGATGCTGCTAGCATGTGGTCCCGGGTGCTCTTTCAGATACTGCTGACATGTGGTCCAGAGTGCTCTATCGGATGCTTCTGGCATTTGGTCCCGGGTGCTCTTTCAAATGCTGCTGGTATGTGGTCCAGGGTACTCTTTCAGATGCTGCTAGCATGTGGCCCTGGATCTTTCGGATGCTGCTAGCATGTGGTCCAGAGATCTCTTTCGGATGGTGCTGGAACTTCAGAAGTAAGCCAGGTGTATGTAACACCTACTTACAGGAACATCATGGCATTTCTCTGGTCCAAATTTCTAAAGTATACACCAGTACCGTCCTCTGGAAGAGCTCAGACCTCTTTTGGATGCTGCTAGCATGTAGTCCAGAGATCTCTTTCAGATGCTGCTAGTATATGGTCCAGAGATCTCTTTCGAAGGCTGCTAGCATTTGGTCTACAGATCTCTTTCGGATGCTGTTGGCATGTGGTCCGGAGATCTCTTCGGATGCTGCTCGAATGTGGTCCAGAGTGCTCTATCGGATGCTTCTGGCATGTGCTCCAGAATGCTCTTTCGGATGCTGTTAGCTTGTAGTCCCGGGTGCTCATTCATATGCTGCTGGCATGTGGTTCAAGGTGCTCTTTCGGATATTGCTGGCATGTGGTCCAGAGTGCTCTTTCGGATGCTGCTAGCATGTGGTCCCGGGTGCTCTTTCATATACTACTGGCATGTGGTCCAGAGTGCTTTTTGGAATGCTGCTGACCTATGGTCCAGAGTGCTTTTTCAGATGCTGCTGAAATGTGGTTCAGACAGTTTTTTCAGATGCTGCTCCATGTAGTCCAGAGATCTCTTTCGGATGCTGCTAGCATGTGGTCCAGAGTGCTCTTTCGGATGCTGCTAGCATGTGGTCCAGAGTGCTCTTTCGGATGCTGCTGGCATGTGGCTTAGAGTGATCTTTCAGATGCTGCTGAAATGTGGTTCAGTTTTTTCGGATGCTGCTCCATGTAGTCCAGAGATCTCTTTAGGATGCTGCTCGCATGTGGACCAGAGTGCTCTTTCAGATGCTTCTGGCATGTGGTCCAGAAGTGATGCCATTATCAAGTGTGGATGGTCACTAGATGCACAATGACGCTTTGATCTCTTCTTCAGGTCTCTGGAGCCACACTCACTGCTGGGATGCTGCAGGTGCTGTTCGCCATCAGTGGCGTGTGTGGTCTGGTCGTCCAGCGCTCCGGGCCCATGGTGCTGGCCTCCACGCTGTCAATCATCGGACTGTCCAGTTACCGGGAGGCTGCTCTAGCCAGTTCTGCTCACTGGGGCGCAGCACTGCTGTACGTTGGCCTGACGTTGGTAACTATACTGGGGTTCCACCTTAAAAATTGCACACTAAAAAAGATTGAAGATCTTCACATTTGTCATAAGAGTGTTACCAAAAACGTTCAAATTCTAAACCAGCAAAGAACCCAACATCTAAGAGACTCCATAAAATGTTGCTTTCAGGAAAGTAGGAAAGCTAGGCAATGTTATGAGTATAGCAGGCACTGACCCTAACACACCAAAAATGAATAAAACTAGCACTATCACACAATTGTGATTCAGGGTTGTACAACATTTCCAAATAAATTAATTGCTCTAGTATTTATGTTACAGGGCCATATGTTCTATTTACTGGTTGTAAAATATTGGTCGATTTTGCAATCAATATTATTGACATCAATAAAGATTTTTAAGTACCTCATGTACATACTCTTTTAACGGTTCTAAACCATCAGATGTGGTAAATCTGTAGGTTTGCAACAAATAAGACACATTTTGGAATGTACTAAAGCTAATTAACCATACAGAATAGGTATTTAGAATGGTTGTGTTTAGCCCCTTCGCTGCGGGGTGTTTCCCTCCCCCCCCCCGCTGTGCGGGAGAGGGAGGCCTCGCACGGCACCGCTGTGCTTGTGGCTAGCTTGGCTCGTCATGAGGCACAGTGCAGCTCCACTCATGACGAGCAGAGCTCGTCACAACCACACCCGTTTTCGAACGTTCAGCACAGCGGGGTAATTATCCCTGCGTGTGAACGTTCCAACGGTCATGACAAGCTCAGTTCATCATGAGTGCAGCTGTACTGTGCCTCATGACGAGCTGAGCTCGTCATGAGCATGGAAGAGGTTAGGGCGTCCTTCCAAATACAAATTCTTTAATGTTTTGTGACCACAAAACATTAACATTAAACCGCTCACTCAAAGGTGGTGGTAAGCCGTATGGAAACAGGAAGAGGTCCCCTGGAGAGTTCTTTCCTGTTACATCCTGTATTATAGTTTTGTATTGGTCTTTTAATTTGTGTTGCCCTTTAAATTGGAGTGTGTACATTCAATCTGTGGCACATGCATTGCTGTTCTAGTGACATCGCTTAGAATGTGCTTGGGGCATTCTTGATCTGGACCTGAGCTGGAACAGATGTACTGTGCTCTTTGGAATAAACTAGATTTTCTACATTTTAATATTTCCTGCATTGATTGTTGGAATTCAACATTGGCGACGAGGGAAACAGCCCTTAGGAGTTTAGTGATTTCTTGTAATTTTGGCAACCTTGCTGACGAAATGATCAGGGATCAAATAACTGTTAATGTTAAAAACAAAAAGACTCAAGAACAGCTGTGGATATTAGGGAATCCTAATTTGCATGACACTATTGCAACAGCTAAAGCCTTCGAGCAGTCTGACAAGTGGAGGAAGACTATTGATGATGTTAGTTCTAAAGGAGATAATAGTAAATGTTTGGATGAAGTTTGTGCTGTTAAAAAATATGTTCCTACAAAATCTACACATCAGTTCAACAAAAATGTGGTTTTTTTTAGGTGTGGAAGTACCAACCACGTGGCATCCTTTAAATGTTGTCCTGCTATAGGGAAGGAATGCATCAAATCTGGACGCGTTGGGCATTTTGCCAAAACGTGTAAAGATGACCGGAGAAGGACCTTTGATCTACATAAGAATGTATCTAGTAGTAGAAATAATGATGGTTCATGTGTAAGTGAATTTGTTTCATCAGAAGGGGAACATTGTGATAAAAAAGGTTTGGTTGTATCCATAATTGATGTGTGTGCATTAGAAGAGAATTTGTGTTTTCCTAAATGTATGGTTACATTTTTAAGTAAGACACTTGAGCTTATAGCAGACTCAGGATCTCCCTGGACCATTATAACTGAGATGTATTTTAATGAGAAATATGGAAATGTCATGTCATTGAATGATTTCAATCCTCCAGACATCATAGCACAAAGTTTTGATGGTTCTACTATAGACTTAACTGGTTTTGTAGCTTCAGATGTTGTGTTTATAGGGAGAACAGCCTTTATAAAATTATATGTTGCCAAGAAAGGGGTTAATGAACTGGGATGGCGTGATCAGTGGAAATTAGGAATAATTCTCAACCCCCGTAACAGTGAACCGGTCATGGTGATTGAGGAAAAGACGCCTATGGAGAATGAATTAGTTATCACTGAAAAGGATTTTCCGGAAGTATTCTCAGACTCTCTTGGAAAGCGCAAAGGCTTTCGTCATGAAATCAAATTAAAAGGAAATGCCATACCTGTAAACCAGAAACTTAGGAGTGTTCCTTTAAATATGAGAGAATAACTAGGGAAACCTTTGAAAGATATGCTGCAAGAGGGTGTGATTGAAGAGGTAGAATCATCGGAGTGGGTTTCTCCGATAGTTTTGGCGCGTAAATCGGATAATTCCTTGAGATTATGTGTTGACCTTCGTGCTTTGAATGCCAACATATTGATAGATTGTCATCCGTTACCCAACATAAATGAGGTGGTTAGCATGTTGGGGCGTGCTACTATATTCTCCACTCTGTACCTTAGGTCGGCTTATCATCAGGTTGAGTTATCTCTGGAATCTCGTCACATGACGACTTTCATCTCACCTTTTGGTCTGTTTCAATTCAGGAGGATGCCTTTTGGTTTGGCGTCCGAGGCCTCAGTTTTTCAAAGTCAATGTGTCATTTGTTTAGAGATATAGAGTCGTATGTGAAGTGTTTTCAAAACAAATTACTGATATTTTCACCTGACAGAACAACACATTCAAAACTTCTTAAGAGGGTATGTGAGATTCTCAAAGATTACGGCCTTACTCTCAAGAGAAATAAATGTAAATTGTTTCAAGAATCGAATGAGTACCTGGAACATACCCTGACTAAGGAAGGTGTTGTTCCAAAGAGATCATTTGTAGATGCAATACTTAAGGCACCGTCTCCAGATTCAAAAGAAAAACATCCTTCCTTTTCAGGGTTATGTGAATATTACAGCAAGTTCATAAAAAACTTTGCTGAAAAAATGGAACCTTTGAGAGAGTTGGCTAGGAAAAATGTTGAATTTGTATGGGGCACTAGACAGCAGATTGCATTTGAGGAAATTAAAAAAAGAGATGGTTGCTGCTCCATCTCTCAAACCGTTTTCTATTGGGAAAACGTGTGTGCTCACGGTTGATGCCAGTCTTTATGGTCTCAGTTGTGTACTACCCCAAGTTGCTGGCAAAGATGAATGGAATGTAGCATTTGCATCACGAACATTGAATGCTACAGAGAGACGTTACACTGTAATTGAGAGGGAGTTGCTGGCGTGTGTGTGGGGTGTGGAACATTTTTTAAGGAATTACATCTGGGGTGCGAGGTTTGTAATTAAAACTGATCGTAAACCCTTAATCAGGATTTTGTTTCCGGGTGGAGGATCAAATGCTACGCCCAGGATAGTGAGGCTAATGACAAGGTTACAAGAGTACTCTTTTAGAACAGAGTTTGTTCCAGGGAAGTCTAATTTCACAGCTGATTGTTTATCACTTTTGCCCTGTGATGCGGAAGAGGTTCATACTACTGAAGAAATTATATCCAGCATCACTGAAATTTTACCTGAAAAATTCAGTTCTATCTCTGAAGGTTTGTGGAAAAAAGGAATGAATGATGATGAGTTGTTACAACGTGTTATTAAACGTTCATTAACAGGTTGGCCACAGAAGAATGAGATCCGTGATGAGTTATTTCCATTTTGGAAAATTTCAGAAGATATTGTTGTGGAGGGTGATTTTGTGTACAGAGATGGAAAGTGTATTCCTCCCAATTCGTTGCACGAGACTATTTTGTCTTTGAGTCATGAAACCCATTTAGATATATCCTCCATGAAAAGGCTCATCAGATCCATATTTTGGTGGCCCGGTATGGATAAGTATGTAGACAGAATTGTGAGAGAATGTCCTGAATGTGTAAATAGTGAAAAAGCCCTCAGATGTAATCCTGCTCCTCTTATTCCTGTTAAATGGCCTTGTTTTCCCTGACAGAAGGTTGGATTGGACATTGCTGGCCCGTTCAATTTTTTGCCACAGGATTGCAGGTTTGCTATAGTGATGGTGGATTACCACTCAAAGTGGCCGGAAGTGAAGTTAGTTCCACGTGTTGATACTAAAAGTGTCATTTTGGTTTTGAAAGAAATCTTTGCTAGAGAAGGAACTCCAGAAGTTATAATTTCAGACAATGGAGTACAGCTGAAATCTTGTGAGATGAAGGAATTTTTAAAGTGTCATAATATCAATCACATCACTACTCCTCTCTATGAACGTCAAGGAAATGGCCAGGTGGAGAGATTTAATCGAGTCCTTAAACAAGATATTATGTGGGCCTGGGGACTTGGAGCAGACTGGAAAGATAAATTACGGGAGAAATTGTGGTTGTATCGTATAACCCCTCATTCAACCACAGGAGTCTTACCTTTCTGTTTGTTAAAGGGAAGAGATCCTGTTTCTAAGTTATGCCGGTAGTGGTGTTAGAAAAATATTAAAGTTCAATCTCCTGTTATGAAATAAGAAAGCTTGGCCCGTAGTATAGAGGAAAAGCAACAAAAGATAAAGAATCTATATGATCTCAGAATGAAAGTCAAATAACCTGTTTTTAAGGTTGGTGAATTTGTTAGGATATGGAAACCAGGTATTCTACTTAAGGATGACACCAAATTTGGTAAACCAATAAGAACTGTCAAAGTCAATCGCAATTGTGTTTTGACACAAGATGGACAAGTTTGGAATGTTAGACATGTTTCAAAGTGTAAAAATGTGTCTTTTCAAAATTCTTAAGAAGGGAAATGTGTTACATCCTGTATTATAGTTTTGAATTGCTCTTTTAATTTATGTTGCCCTTTAAATTGGAGTGTGTACATTCAATCTGTGGCACATGCATTGCTGTTGTAGTGACATCACTTAGAATGTGCTTGGGGCATTCTTGATCTGGACCTGAGCTGGAACAGATGTACTGTGCTCTTTGGAATAAACTGGATTTTCTACATTTTAATATCTCCTGTATTTATTGTTGGAAGTCAACATTTCCCTTTGTGAATGTTGTCAAAAACGTATTGTAGAAGTAGGCGGGGTTCCTGGGACTACTGCCTACCCCTACACAAAGATTTGTGTAACTTTTCTGTTTTTTAAAAGCATCCAGTTTTCCTCAAAAGAAAAATGGGATGAATATTAAAAAAATTACTGCTTTATTTAAAAGCACTCATAGACATGGTGGTATGCCGACACAAGAAGGACACTATCCTTGTGATTAGGGCAATCAATAGTGGATCGCAATTTGCAAGCAACCTTATTCATAATAATGAGGGCTCACTGACAGAATATCGACAGCTAAAATATCCCTTACCACAATACCGAGGGAGCATGACCTGCCCTTAAGAATAAAACGAAAACGTTACATTTTTCTTTCTTTTAATGCAGCCCGTTTTCCATTAAGGAAAACGGGCTGCATTTAAAAAAAAAAACTGCTTTATTTAAAAGCAGTCCCAGATATGGAGGTCTGCTGAGCCCAGCAGGCCACCATACCTGGGAGGGCCAGCCCTTCCCAATGGGGTCACAAATTGCGAGTGCCTTTTGAATATTGATGAGGCATGCAATTGGCGACCCCATTGGGAATCGCAAACAGTGTCATGTACATTGGCATTAGCAACTCACAAATTGTGACTCGCAATTGTTTGAAATTTGCGAGTCATTAATGCGGTCATACATCTGGCCCCCTAATAAATAAAAAATATATAAATATGTAAAATATGTAAATACTAATATATTTAAAATAACAAATAAAAAAAACATATTATAATGTTAAATACATGTGACAAATACCTAAAAATATTATATATTAAATAAAATAAAAAATAATTTTCAAACAAAAAAATATTTTTTCAATTACAAAATTTTTAGAAACAAAAACATTAATTATTACATAAATTAACTTTTTTTATTTCCTACCTATAACACCACACAATTCTCAAACCGCATCTAAATTGTAAAAAAAATGTACTTCCATAATCAACATAATTAATTATCAATTAAAGAAATATTATTAATTAAAAAACAAATTAAAACTCCTAAAAATTAATTAACTTCCCACACTTTACCCCTATAATCCTCTCAATGCACAGCTAAAATAAAACTGTTAAAAATTGAATTACAAAATTAAAACTTATTTTCAATTAAAAAAATAATACTATTTAACAACTAATTATAAAGTAAGTACATTTAATTGACTCCCCTCCCTTTACCACTATAAAAGTAAAACCTACACTCCCAAAAATAAAAATAAATACCCTAATTAAATATCAATTAATAAAATAATAATAATGATCAACTAATTATTCATTGATTAAACATAAATTACTTCCCACCCTTTACCCCTATAAACCCCACAACCTGCACCTACAATTAATTACACAATTTCCATAATTAATTTACAATCAATTAATTAATATAAATGAACAACCTATTATTAATTCATCAAAAATTACTTCCTACCCTTTGTCCCTATAATCCCCTCAGCCAACACCTTACACAATTATACAGTTACCATAATTAATTACCAATGAATTAAATATTATGAATTAACAACTAATTGATAAATAATTACAAATAAATTACTTCCCACCCTTTACCCCTCTAAAACCCACACCACACACCTAAAATTAACTACACCATTTTCAATAATTAACAATCAATTAATTAATATAAATGAACAACGAATTATTAATTAATCAAACATTACTTCCCACCCTTTACCCCTATAAATTCCACAACCCACACCTTAAAAAATTGCACAATTGCCTTAATTGATTACCAATTAATTAGTTAATATTAATTAACAACCAATTAATAATTCATTTCAGATAAATTACTTCCCACAATTAACACTAATAAATCTCAATTAAATAAATTCTAATAATTAAAAAATATTAATTAATGTATTATAATTAAATTATTTCCCATCCTATTCCCCTATAAACCCACAACCCGCTATGGAACTAAAAAACATAACACATATATCAAAAAACATAAAGCAATAGTTATACAAAAAACATACATCACATACATTTAAAATATAAACTAAAATATAAAACACTAATTACAAAATCGACATTTTAAACAACTATATTTTTTGCAAACGATATTAATGACTTACATTTTTTTCAAAACAATATTTCTTATCTTAAATTCGATATTCTTGACTATGATATTCTTGCTGTCGATATTTCTGTGTCGCAATATTTCCTACTTGATATTTGTGTAGGTTAACATTTCCAACTCGATATTCTGTCTGCATACCAGTAATGAGGTAGGTCACATTGCAGCCTACAATTATTCAGTATTTCGATAGCTAATCTATAAAGTGAATAGGTCGGGCCACAAAATACCAATGCATTCGTAAGAGGTCAGTGCGCAAATGGGGACTATATTTTAGTATATTCAGAATAAGAAATTAAAAACTGCAAATCACTATTAGTCACAATTTACGATTTCTTATTTTGAATCTTTGTAAATGAGGTCCTTAGAACTGACCTATGTAGTTCTTAAAAATCCGAATGGTAGTGGGTCAGAATCTGACCTACCTCCTGCATATTGATGAGGTAGGTTGCTAATTGTAACCCACTATGATTTGCTGCCATCTCAAGGATGGTGGCCTCACCTGAAAATGGTCTGTTTTTAAAAAACAATAGTCATAGTTTTTTTTTAAAAGTCACGTTTTTAAAAGTTTTTTCGAGAGTAAAATGTTTTTTGAATATTAACCAAAGGGTTACCAATACCTTTCAATAGTTGGTTAAATAGTAATGTTTTGTGACCACATTTCCTAAACATGTCCCTTCGAAATACCAATTTAGTATGTTTCCTAAAATCATTTACAATTTGGTAACCTTTTACCGCCGAATCATATAATTAATTTAGTACATTCCAAAAACATTTACTGGCTCCATTTCCTGTGATTTACTGAATCCCAGGATTTGAGATTAGTACGTGTTCAGAAATTTACCCCATGGAGAGGGGTCTAACAGTAACAATTATTCAATTGTCATGTGTGCTTTTTTTCCTTGTCTTGTCTTAAATTGTACATTTCTGGGGAACGCCGCAAAGTGTCTTCACAGACACCCAGGAGAACTATTGATTGGATTGGAGGTTGGACATGGGAGGTGACTGAGAATATAAAGTGGTAGACATTCCTTCTCTTGCAGGCTAGTCCTTCTGGTGGCTTTGCTGTCGCAGAACCTGCGTTGCTGCTTCCTACCTCTCTGGACCTGGAACCGTCCCAAGGGCTGTCTCCTGCAGACCTTCTTCCCAGCCTTCCGCATGCTTTCGGTAAGCAGAGCACCTATTCATGTCCTTTAAAAGGGGCTTATGTTTGTGCATACTTTCCAAGATTCTGTGACTTAGAGGAGATTAGGATTTCATGCTTCTAATTTACTGATTAGTGTATTGCTTCCCAGAAATAACATCATCCAACTTTATGGGAAATGATGACATCACACAGTAGGGGATTCTGGTGAGAGTTAATCCTCTTCTCGCTCAGGGACCTGGTATAGACCTCTTAACAGATGCATTCATGCCTCAGGACCTACTGAGAAAGAGGAGAAGGTGACATATAGCAATGATATTCAAGCTTTTAAAAAATATTATTGAGCTACAATCTAATCTGAGGAGTGGTGTTATGGTTGGAAATGATCATTGAAGTAATGGGTTGTTTAATCAAGACTTAAAAGGGGTTTCTAATGTTCTTGAAAAATAAGAAGTTGTATTTTAAAGTGGAAGAAATTACAAGACTTATCAAAAAAGTTGCAATTATTGGTTTACCTGTATGAACAATTTGGAGTGGGTTTTAAACGTTAGGAATCCTACACAGGCGCAAATATTGGCATTAAAACATATTTTATTATGCTTTATTATTTTCATGTTGTAGTTGCTACAGAAGGACAGATCCTATATATTTCTTCTGCAGTTCCCCAAGGAAGGAAAATAAACATTTGCCACCTTTTAAAAATGGCTAAAATAATGACATGTCCCAAGTGGAAACATTGATACGGTTGTTCCAGAGGGATATGGCGGTAGCAGCACTTATCGGTTTTAATACGCACAGTCTTGTTTCCTTTCTCGATGGTGGATACATATTCCATATCATTTTATTTCTTATAGTTTACAAATAACAAATATTAAAATAATAAAATTGTATATGGTGTTGAGAAGCTAAATCCATTCCTGTTCGTAAGGTTATGTCTATTATATTTTAGAATGATCTGACACTGTACAAAGGTCCATAGGATCAATTACAGAAAGATATCAGTATGAAGACTTCTTTGTTTAATCACCTTACATGTTTATTGTCTTATAAACTGTGAGGATACAAGTCAAAAACCTCCAAATGGAACAAAACAGATGTAATAAAGAGAAAAAAGTAGTAGACGTTAAGATATATTGATGCACATTCAGAATATGAAGAACATGCACAAGGCAAAAAATAGGCATTTAAATGAACCTTCTAAACAGTACTTTAAGCTTCCCTCAGATGGATTCATATATTCCTAGTCTGCTCCTATCACACAATCAGGGATTATCCATGGTAACTACAAATCATAAGTCTTGGATCCAGCCCTCCACTAAGCATGAACATGCTGATGTCTGGACTATAGGCCTGATATGGTTCTTTGCGTATGGGTTACTCTGCCACAACGGTGACGGATACCTCCGTCCGCCGAAATAGAAATCACATGATATCCTTTGGGTTTATATTTCAGCGGACAGGATATCCGTCGCTGTTGTGATGGAGTAACCCGTCCACCAAGATCTACTTCAGGCCCTCTGTTGGCGATGCGGAGGAGATGTTAAGAAATTGCTTCTGGCCCCATCTAACATCCTTCGTGGAATCATCCTGGAGGAGCAACATCAGTGGCTGTGTATACTTTGGATGTGATGTAAAGATGAAGCGCAGCCACATCTCTGTGCTCACTCCAGTCCAGTATGATTTGAGTTGAGTGTAAGTTTAAAACAAGAGCTTAAAAGCACCACTTGCGGACATGCAGCCCAAATGACACCCTTTCTGAGAGATCCCAGCTATGTAAATGAACTGCGGGGAAATATTCACAAAACAATTATTTGCATCAATATAACTTCAAGCCCAGTTCAAAGACTAGTGGCTACAAGGTTTTAAAGTTATGAGCCATGGGAGTCTATCCTGAGGTCAAATAAAGTTGGCTGATTCCTCACCATATTCTGATCAGGGCACATTCAATCTGTCAATCAACTATCTGTCTTCTTCCCACAGTCCCCCAGGCAGCCACTCACCACTGAGGTCTTGAGGGAATGAGGTGCTCACAGAGCACCTAGAACCCATCCTTTCTTTTGTGCCCAGAATCTCTCAGTCCATTCCCTTCAAACAACCAATCAGTGGTCCACGCTCAGTAGCGCTGCTTTTACTCGCTCCAGTCTGACTGATGTTAACCCTGGCATTTCATCTTTGACTAAGTTTTAATTTAAAATAATGCATTATGGTGTCTCAGTTGATGATCTCACAGTCAATGTCAAGCAGCCTAATGAAGTCTTCTGTCTATACCCATAGCTGGCACAAATTTACATTTATTAACCCAGGCACCTCCAGGTGACAACATGAATTAGAATCCAAAATAGAGGCAAGAGGCAACCAAGGACCTCACATACAAATGGAGAAGTCAGAAATGTTAGAAAATTGCAACCTAGGTGTAGGAAGCTGGCTCTTTATGTGCAATATCAATAATCCGATATACTGTGTAAAGAGTCCAGGGGTTCCCTTACTAGTAAACAGCGCTTGCTATGCAATTCCAAAGAGCTCTATTAGTAAGGTAGTATGGTCTAGCAGCCTTAGGCTTAGGCTTAACACAGAGGGGTGTAAGACATTTACAAATGAACACAATGATCAATAAATGACAACATGAATCATGAAGGAGATTCACACCAATTTATAAAAAAAGAAAGTATCTGTATATATGTTTAGGCATCAGAGAAAAATCATTCAGGTAGGTGCGTTTTCTTTTCAGTCTAAAAAGTGGACATCGTGCAGTTTCTGAGTTCTGCAATGTTATCTTATCGAAGGAAGAATATGTTCTGCTAATAGGTAGAATACATCGACCTACAGGACAAGTCTCCAGGAGTTCAGGTGTTGAGTGAGCAAGGCAGCACCAACAGTACACCACCAGCGGCACGAGAGAGGCCGGGTGCAGGTTGCAAATCAGTGTCTGGAGTCCAATGCCTTTCAGTGGGGTTCGGTCTGTGTAAAAAAAAAAATGCATGCTCTGGCTATGAAAGCAGTCGGACTGAACCAGCAAGTGAGCTCAGGCCTTGACATACTCGGGCGGCGGGCAACTTTGGTCTTTTCCTCCAAGGCCCAGGGGCGACAGGTGCAGAGATGTTGTTAGGCATCGGGATTTTCCTTGCTGGAGCAGTCGCGGTAGAGGGGGCCTGTGTAGAGGCTGCAGGCGACATCAGGGAGTCCAGGAGGGGTGAAACCACGATGGACTTCAGCTCTGGAGGGCTGGGGAATCTTATTGGCAATGCTGGTCCAGTTCAACTCAGGCCGGAGGCGACCAGTCAGTGGTGTCTACAGGTGTCGGGTGTTGGCGGTTCCGTAGGCCTCAGAGTCTTCCTTTTGGAGCTTCTGCTGAACAGGCCTGCTATTCACAGGAGGTCTTGAGCCTTTTTCAAGGGTAGGCAGTGCTCACAAATTTCTGGAATCCCAGCTGCAGAATGAGTAGACTTTGAAGCAGTTTTTGATGAGTGCTGCAGACAGGCCAGCGGGGCTGGGGCCAATTCAGGTGCTACCTACAGTCTCCTCTACTTCAGCAGCTCTTCAGTGTCCTCTCTGTTGTTAGGTTGTCAGGATCTGATTCTTTGGTGTCAGGGACTCCCCTTAATACTGACTTTAGTGTTGTTAGAGGGTGTAGGTTAGTAGCCAATGGGCTATTGACCCTTGTGGTCACTACACCCCCTATATGACCATTTCCTGTGAGAAGTGGGCATAACCCTGCCCCAGAATCCCTAAGTATGCCATCACAAAGCTGGCTACCTCTGAAAATGAATGTCCCCCACACAGTTAGCCGCCCACCTTAGGGGTGGTACTAGCCTTGGGGAGGCACGCCTACATGACTAATGAATTTTCCCTACTGTCCCGGTGCCAAGTGTGCTCTGGACGGGGGTGGCTACTTCTCCTGTGAGGGGAGCCCTATTCGCATTCCAAAGGCGGCAGCTCCTTTGAAGCTCGCCAGCCCAAGGAGGCTAATCAGCAGGCCATCCTGTGGGAGGGGGTGTTACACCTTCTTCCAGGACAGGATTTAGTTCCTAACCTCCCAATAGCAAAATACTTTTACCTTTGGAGGTCAAAAACTTGCCTCAGGTAGCACGCTGGCAGATTTCAGTCAGCAAGCACACCAGTGGCTGGTAGGTTTTCAGGGGGCACCTCTAAGGTGCCCTCTGAGTGCATGTGCTGATAAATCCAGCACTGGCATCAGTGTGGGTTTATGGGTTTGTCAAGACAAGATGTTGGGTACCAAACATCCCTATTTTCAGTGAAGTCATCATGTATCTGGGGAACGCCTTTTCACCCATCATCTAGGAGCTTACAGAGGGTGCTAACGGTTTTGCAAATTGGGGGTAAAATTGTGCAGTTTTAGGAAAGAGCTCAGCCACTGGGGACCTGGTTGACAGGCAACCAGTGCACTTTAATTAAAAATCACATCAGGTACCAGGCGAAAAGTGGGAGCAACCATGTCAAAAAGGGGCACTTTCCTACACTAGTGATGCAGTGGAAAGCTGGGTAAAAAGTTTTATTATACATGTATCATATATATATATCCCAATGTCACACTCTGTTTCCTTTTTCGGTCCATAACATTACACTAAACTGCCATTGGTCCTCCAATTATTCTTTTATGTGAGCTAACAGGGACTTGGATATTTAGAGACCGTGAGGCAAATCCTTATGAGGACCTGGAATAAGGAAATGCCAACTTCACGCTAACAACATATAATCATTTATGTCAATCGTAATAATAAGACTTACAACAAAAGGTTCATTCCAAAAATGACTCACATACGATATGTTTGCTCATGAAAACCATTTATCTAAGCCACAATTTGAATGCTCAAGAATATACATCACATAGATTAAATTTAATAGAAAATCATTTAGTACAGTTAGTCACACAATGTCATAAAGATGAATCAATAAACACAACATTTGCTGGTTACCTATGTAAAGAAGAGAGAGAGAGAACATGGAAAAAGTCAAATTTCAGCATTTAGGTTATACAAACCAAATATGCAGAGTTGAAGCGCAATGAGTCACAGGTATGAATCCATAAACTCTTCAGCCAAAGAGTTATACCTGCACACATTATCAGCCCGCAAAGTACAGGTAGATGCAGTTCGGAAAATTAAGTTCAAATGGGTTTGGCATAGGAAAGAAAATCAGCGTTCAGTCTGACGGCATGTCAGGCAGGGAAATTGAAAATGACAACCATCCCTGGCTCCTCCTCTAAGGGAGCAATTACACTTCCAAAATTTCTCAGTTTACGGCCACTAAGGATTCTTTCCATCATACAATATGGTTTCCATTGGTTGTCCACAGTGGGCTGCTCGTGGTGTGATCAATACCTCACTAAGAAATGCGGAGCATTAAGTAATCCTTTTGAAAAATCATCCATTTCAACAACTTTATAATTCCATCCTTTCCTCCGAAATAAGAAAATTCACTTTATTCACTGTATTTCAGTTCCCCGACGCTCTCTCGCGGTTTGCAATTGTATTGATGCATTTCTGACAAAAGTGTTGCTGAATCAAGAGAGAATCTATTATTTGCAAGCATAAGTAAGAAACTTCATGAAAAGTTCTCACAGCATCTAAAATTAATATTTCAGTTAGACTCTGCTTTTCGAACGAGGAAAAAGAAGCATTTCAGGCCTACATAAACACTTGCTGAATCCTATTACGTTATGATTAATATAAAACACACATTAATATGAATAATTCATTTTTCTTAGTTAATTTACTCATTATTCTTTTTTTCAAAAGTTACATGTCAATATTAAGTACTACTAAAAATATTTTGCGTGTTATTCATTTTTCAATCAAATTAATATACATGTCACTTTTGACATACACGTTTCTATCACACAACACGAAAGCAAAACTGCAAATCTGCATACTGTCGATCATCTTTTAAACTAGGCATTTTAAATTGTTCTTAAATGTTTCATTACCTAAGCATACATTTTATTTGTCACATTTAGTAATCATAAGAGGCACATTTTCTAGGTTAACTATGTTTGAATTTTTGAACACGTGATTTCATTGCTTAAGCAAATAACTTTTTATCTCTCTTTATTTACGTCTTTAAAATGTTCACATTTCAAAACACTTCTGCATGCTTTTACGATGCATTAGAAAATCTCATGTTTTTCGTCATCAACCATTTCACACGTTCTATCAAACATTATTGTCGTAAATCTCATTTAATGAGGAGAATTGATAGAGGCAATCATCTTTTAACTTTTGCATTCCAACAATTCCCTAGCGAATCAAGTCAGCACACAATCTTATCTTAGCTTTTATCTTATTCTGATGTCACATTAGAATGCAGTTGTGTTTGTTTGTTTCGGTTTCATTTGTTCCAAATTTTTCATCTCATCAAAAAAAACATTCTTTCTATTCTCTAATTTAATTTCTGCTTTATTTCTTTTTCACACTTTGGTTTCTTTAGAGATTCTCTCATTTTTAGAATATTATTATATTAGTATTATTATTAGTAGGCCAATAGCAATTATTATTAATGGAGTTAGTATTTTTCCTACTAAGCTTTTTCCCAGTGCTGCAAACCAGTTTCCCACAGAAGAATATCCTTTCCCAATTTTCTCCCACACACTATCTGCTTTTAATTCTGTAAGTTCTTTTCCTAAATTAATAATATTGCTCATATATCCCTTCAAATCTTTACTTTTGTCCAGGATATAATTACAACATTGTGGAACTTTCAGCATGCAACAGCTCTGCCTTCTTTTGCTATGAGTACGTCTAAATCAAGTCTGTTTTGCAAAACCATAGACCTAATGGCAAAAATTTCAGTATCGATTACAAAAAATCCACCAGCAGTATCTGTTGACAATCAATCCACTACTGTTGAGAGTTTTCTAATTTTGTGTGAATTTAATATTACCCAAACGGAGGGTATTATAGCTCCAAAAAAAATCCCCAGAAATTTCAGCAGCACTTAACCCTCTTTTAAAGCATTCAGGTTTTCTTCCATTGATTCCATTGTGTTCATCGACATGGTAGATTTTGGGAAAAACAATTTCCATGTAGCAACATCCATACCAATGCTTGGGTAATTTGTAATAAGTATTTTTCCCACACAAAAAATACACTCAAGGAAATATTTGATCCAAAAAAGTAGGAAGGCATGTTCACATTCACTGGAACCAATTAATTTTTTATTATGCTCTGTTTTGCATCTTAATATGGAAAGCTTTCCTTTGTGTTTTCATTGTAGAGTCATTGCTTGCAGCGTATGGCTCTCCTTTTTTATAATCACCCTCCCTATAAGCCCATATAGGTGTTTATTTGTTTTTCAGATTTCTTTTTTATTTCCTCTCTACGATCTTCTACTGAATTAATAAATTATTTTTCTGCACTATGTAAAGCACAGGTTAAATTATGTCGATGTGTATATACCGTATCTATAGGTGCTGTAGGATGATAGAATTCTCCCATTATCTCAGCATCTTGTGCAGAAGATACTATATTAAAATTTTTCTTTACCTGAACTTCTAAGAATATTAAGTCATAATTTGAGTAATAATATTGAAATAGTCCTTTACTATAAAACAAACTTGTTAGTACACTATATGTTATGCCATATGTTAAAGAAAGGTGATGGTGTGTCACCCCTTCAGACACAGAAGTTTTTAATTGCATGCACACATAACAATCTATCGCATCCATTGTATTTACATATTCGTAAAGCAATTTAGTAAACACATTTAAGGAAAAATCGTTAATTGAACAATCGTGATGTAAATCATCACTTGTTAGATCCTTAGTTATTACCACTCCTTCTTGCATTTTAGTCACTTCAGTAGTTGTGAACACATACAAATTAATATTTTTACTTAAATAAACATGATGAAGTAGATTTAGTATTATCAATGACAGAACAAGAATTAGAATGGATGCAGTTAAGAAGCAAGCATACAAACGCTTATGTTTCAGTGAAACTGATTTGATTTTCCATCGCAGGATTAGAGGCATTCATTTGTAAAAAGATTTTTAATATATACATAAACTTAGGCTATAACAATAGGCTTTGTGCAGTAGCTTTTGGTTAGCGTCGGGTCAAACCTTTATTCTTTTGTTTCTCTTCTGGCCTTTCTGTTCTTCGTTTCTCCTTTTTCACTATAGTTCTTTCATGGCAGTTTGTATGAATTGCAATTTTTAGAGCAAACTCATAGAACTCTTTTTACCAGTCGTTTGCAATAGCTAAATATGTACACTCTGGAGCTGTATATCTTTGACTTGGTGTCTGCCCTTTTTTTTTGCGGACTGTAGGCTCTTCTCCGTCTGTGTCACTTTGCTCAGATTGACTAGAGACTTCAATCACAGTGGAAAGTATTCTTCCTGCAGTCAGTATGTGTCTCACTCTTTCAGATTTTCTGGGCCAACGGTCTCCTTTTCGCACTCGTTTTTCTGGTACACTATTCACATAGTTTGAGTCGACATTTCTTTTAGTTGGATCCCCTTCACTTTGACCCTCGATACCAACTGGGATAAACTCTCTTTGACTCTCATTTACAACAATGTCTCATAACTGGTGCCCTCTCTACTCTGTGCTCGGTCTAAACAGAATGGTTCTCTGTTACCACTGTTTTTTTCCACAACAGACCCTACACTTTCAAGAGGACATGGGACTCGACAAGTTTGGGCTGCATGCATCCAATAGGTACACTACACTTTTAACAGCAGTTGTGATTATAAGAATCACTTGATAAGGCCCACACCAATGAGGTTCCAAACAGAATTTTCACACATGCTTCTTAACATGTACCTAGTTACCTGGGCACAAATCGTGGCACCCCTCCTGTTGAACGGTATTTGAAACTTCTCAAACCTTTTGAGACACAGAATGTACCACATCAGCCAATCCTTTACAATATTAGAGTACCAAGCCATCAGAAATATTCAAATATGGATGTGCTGGGACTGTAGGCTGCCACATATCCCACCCCATAAATATCTTGTGAGGGGAGAGTCCAGTTCCTCTGTCTGGGATACATCGCAAACTCATTAACACCAAAGGTAACGCATCAGTCCATTTCAGGGATGTGGACACACACACCTTTGCTAGTGTAAATGTAATGTATTGGCATTTATATAGCGCACTACTTACCCGTAGGGTCCCAAGGCGCTTCGACCGCTGCGAAACCCTTCCTGGCTTCCCTGAGAGATGGTCCCTTAATGGGTATCTCCAGGGTGAGACCAGTCATCCCCGGCGGTCTGGTGGAGCCGTTAGTGAAGATGAGGCAAGCTAATGCCCAGAGTTGCCGAGTGTGATCGCTGATCAGAGTGGGCACCGAGGCGAGAGAATTATCGAGTCCGCTGACCCTGGTCCAGAAACCTGCCGTGCCGGGAATCGAACCCTGGTCCCGGGCCGTCCTCTGCTCTCGGGTCTGCCGCCTCTAACCAGTGAGCCACACTACTTCACCTAGTCTAGACCTAATCGTTTCATTCACCTATTCAACCACGCCGGACGCCTCCGGTTGGTATGCACAGTGTAGCCTTTGTTCCATTTGTAATGCAGCACAAAGCATTCACATCACTTCAATATTAAAGTGAGTTCCTCTATCTGATTCCAATGAGACTGGAAAACCGAATCTAGGTATCAATTCTCTAAGAAGCAGTTTAGCCACAGTTAAGCTGTCATTGCGCTGTGTGGGATAAGCCTCAACCCAATAAGAAAACAAACACAAAATCACAAGGACATATTCCAAGCCATTGGGGGCATTTCAATGAAGTCAAGCTGCATGAGGGTAATGGGACCTCCAGATTTTCCAATGTGACTCGTACTGACCATTGTCTTTCTTCCTGCATTTTGTTGTGGACAAATCACACATCTTTGACACAGATTCTCTGCAATGGTTGTAAAACTTGGGTTGCACCAAGTTTGATCAAAGAGACGTAGCACAGCATCTCTTCCTACAAGTGCAGGTCCATAGCAAATTCTTGCCATTGGTGACAGTAGCCTATCTGACAACACAGGTCTCCCATCCGTGTAAACCCAAACCTCATCTTCCTGTCTACTATTACATCCTGTTTTACTCCACCCATCCCTTTCTGTCTGTGGTACTGAATCTTGTAATTCTCTGATTACTTCACAAGTTTCAACAACTGAAAACATCAATCTGCAGTCTGTGTCATCAGACTGTTCCTGCAAAGATTCCCCATTGAATGCGTAAGAATTTAGGGCGCAATAACGTGCAGTCTCATTGGCATATCGATTGCCAACTGTGACATAATCATGTCCAGTTTGGTGGGTGGAACACTTCACCACCGCAATCTGGGCCGGCAGTTGTAGTGGCATCAACAGGTTTTTTACACAATCAGCATTTCAATCAATGGGGTTATTCCAGCAATAGTTTCAGGGCTACGATTATATGCTGGAGTTCTCTGGTATTCTGCATTTAGTTTCACTGTAATTTGAACTGGAGCTACTCCTTTCATTAATCCAATGTCTTTTCCTGAAAAATCCCTCACTACAGGCAGGACCATCTCTCTCAACGCAGGAGGTAAGTCAATTTGAGTAAGTAAGGGATACAAACTCTTTACTTCCATCTTCTATCTAGCTATTTTAAACAGTACATCCTCATCTTTAGTATGAAATTCTATTCCTTCAGGTGCACAATAAATGAAGCAATTCATTTTGCACAATAAAACTTGTTACAATAAATACACTAGACTTGTGTCACACACCACAAACTTATGCATATCCTCAAATGTTCCAATCTGTACTTGAACTGGTTCTGTCACTGGGATTGGAAATAATTGATTCGATAGTCCTACTATTTGGATTGTTTCTCCTGAGAGGGGTAAATTGGGAATTTTCACAGTAGTCACAGTGGATCGGGTAGCACCAGTATCTACAAGGAATGAAATAGGTGTTCAATTTACCATGTCATCCACATAGGGACCATTCTGATCTTCCTCTAGGGATCTGCCAAGCATGCATTCCTCCTCCGCTCACAGGCAACCTCATTGGGAAGTATCTGAGTCACTGTCATCATCTGTAATAAATATCATGAAGCCACTTGTACATTTGGATTTACTTGATCATTGGTATGAAATCCCATATTCACATTGTATTTCTGTATCTGTCCATTCAAATTTTGCATTGGAGCTGGAGCCATTTTCCGATTCTGACCCCTTACATTTAATGTTGACTGATTTAACATATCATTGGTCACCTGTGATTGTATCAATCCATCCGCACCCGTCACAATTGCTTGTCTTTTCCCTGATTAGCCAAATTGGACTTATACTTGCTCTTCCTTCCAATGCCCAAACTTGCAGCCACTGTGACAAAGGAAAGTCTTTTTCAATGATTCTATGTTTGATCCACGTCCCCTTCCATGTGGCATCAAATTTGGCAAGGGATTTACCATCACACCTTTCATTCCAGTGGTTTCCTGACCATTTCCCTGTATAATGCCTGTAAAATCTGAAGCGAAACCCACATATCCTTTCTTGGCTACTCTCATCAATGCCTACATCAACTTCTTTTACAACTTCCTTTGTTGCATTTGATGTCATCTCCACAATACTTTGCATAACGCCATATTTAATCTATTGACTTGCTCTGCCAACAAATCAAATGCTGCTGAATCATAGCACTAATCTCAGGCCTCAAACCATAGACAAATCGATACACAAAATGCTCTGTATCCTTCTCCGACACATTTTCAATTCCACTAAACTGTTTGAATGCCTGCAGAAGTCTCTCATAATAGACATGCACTGTTTATTTTAGTTCCTGGGTAGTCCTATCTACTTTTACCGAATCTGTTTCTTTCGGCAAAATCTTTTCTTCCAAATACGTAATGACCTGATTGTGTATTTTCATCACCTCTGCTGACGGCGCGGCTGTTTTTGGATCCCTGGCATATTCTGTTGCTGGCCAATCAACTGCACTCTTACATTCCACCCACAAATCTGTATGGACCACAATATCGAACAAAGTATCCAAATCCTTTAACAGGACCTTTGAAACCTTCATAATTCTTTCCACCTACTTACACCACTCAACTGGTTTCTCTCTCAACCTCGGGAAATCATTTGTAAAGGACAATACATCCTGTCTACTCCAGGGGACATGTACATAGGAAAAGCCAACGCATCTGCATCATTATTTTCCTTTTACATCGTTGGGTAAATAGGCATTACCACTGTAGTATCTTCTTTCTTTTTAGACCATCTGTCTTCCCATCTTTCTATCCTTTCACGTTGCTTCATCGGGGTTGTTATTAACTCCTTAATTTGCGGTCTTTTTCTAGAGGAATTCAGACTCTTCAAATCTTTGTCACTAATATCCAATCAATAGGTTTTCTGTAAAGTCTTGGACATACCTACATACACCCCATATTTCTGAGGTCCCTCAGCAAAGCTCTCATGGGTATTTATCGCTTTTCGGGTTATATCTTTACACATAAATAATAATTCCTCATCGTGATATTTTGATACTCTCTCCGGACTAATGGTTCCTAATATAATTTCTACTAATTCCACTTTTAATATGCTCACGTCTATATTCATGCTATAATTTGCATTAGTCAGTACATTTACCGGATGGGCTATGTCTCTAATCCAAACATCAAGTTCTTCTGGGGATGGCCCTATCAAAGTATTCGTTTCCGATCTCGGCGAGACTCCACTAATCTCGCCTGGTTTCAACATTACTTGTGAATCTGTTTTCTGACTACCCATTTGCAAAACTCTCCCAGTAATCATTTGCTGTCCTCTACTTGGTGTTTCAAGAGCCTTCTCTGAAATACTTTCTATTACACCCTTCTGAACTATTCTCATGCGTTTCTACTCTAACTAGTAAACCCATTGTTCCCCACTCTCTCTCTCGCTCCAGATAAAGTATGTATTTTCCCTCCAGTTTCATTTGGGACTGCTATTGCATGGATATGTGAAACGCCTCATCCAGTCTGATAAGGAGGTACAACTGGACCAATTGTTACAGGGACTGAGAATGCATCAGGATTATTTGTCATGACTATATTGAATAATCCTGCTCTCTCGGGGGTCTAATTTTCATCTAAGAATATTCTTTTATAAACTCGAGTTAAATCTGCATGTGGGGCTTCTGGTCTTAAACCTACAAACGGATTGGTCTCTGAATTATTCTCTTCTTCATTATAGGGTGGGGGTCTATTCAGCAAAAGTTCACTCAATAACTCATCATCAATATATTCTAGATTGTCCTCTACTCAAGGGAGTACTTGAACCTTTTGCTCCTCTATAGGTTTCCTCTTTTCCTTACATTTTTCTCCTTCCTTTTGTCCTGCTACCATTACTGGACACATTCTGGCTTCCAAAGCAATACCTTTTTCTGGGAATTGCATTTTGTCTGTTCATATCGATATATTGTATTTCTATATCTTCCATGACATTTCTCTTTTTCTCTCCGATGTGCTTCGTGCTCCCACTCTTCAAGGGCTTTATATTGGTTGGGCCTATGGCTACGTTTCAAATCATTCATCTGTCTTCTCAAATTTTCAAAAATTCTAACATTAAATGTACCTTACTGTGGAAACGCTAAGGGACCATCTTTCTCAGTGTATTTTATTCAATTCTCTAACCAAATACAAGTGTGATATACTCGCTCTAATGACATCTGCAGAGCAGGTGTTCTTTCCAAAGCCACAGGAACTCCTTCTCTTGTTGATATCGGCTCATCCTTTCACAATAAAGCTTTTAACAACTTGAAAAATGTCATGATTTCTTTCCATGAACTCAATCTGTTGTTCAAACCGCTAATTTCTCTTCCATAGTATTGTTTTCTACCTCCAATCACTGTTCGTTCTCGTCCACCAATACCAGCGTGGCTTCACACCAACCACCAATACCAGCGCGCACTTTATGAAGTCAATCTAACTCCTCACTGCAACTGACCCTCCCTTCACAATTTATTTGTTGTCTTTTTTTTCGTCCTTTTGAAACAAACTTCACAAAATAATACAAGAAAACACAACTTTGCTCTACTATAAGAATTATAGTTAACCACTCATTCAGAAAATCTCATTCGCTTCCTGTGAAAACCTCGACCAGCGTGATTTCACTCTCATTAAGTAAAAATTCTTAAGATCTCTCCTGTGTGCTCCCTGAGGAAATCTCAACAATTCCAACTTATCATGCATCAAGTTCCCTTTCACAGTACCGGCAACAACGTCTTATGCACAGTACTCACAAAACAGCAGACAAACACACTTAGGGGCCGATTCTGATTCTGGTCGGAAGGGCTCCGAACCATGTTCGGAGCCCTTCCGACCAAATAGGGACGTGTCGGCCGGATTCCTTTCCAACTGAGCCATTCCGATGGGCTCGGTTGGAATGGAATCCGATTCGGATTTCCGGATGGCCTACGAAGGGCTCGGAGAGCCTGACTGCCATCCGGAAATCCTTCAGTACTCCCCCGTCGCCTCTTTATGACCGAGGGAGTATGATGGCAGTTTTTCACTGCCTTTTCGTGCCATTGTGTCCGGCACAAAAAAGCAGTCAGAAACTGTCTCTGGGGGCCCCCAGCAGGGCCCCCATAGGTGTAAGGCTGCCGCATGGCGGCCTGGGGGCACCTAGGGTGCCCCTCCATTGATCCCTGCACCCGGTGGCAGGCACCTTGGGGTGCCGGCAACAGGGTGCAGGGATGAACTGCAACCCTGCATTTCACAATGGAGGCATACATTCCGCTCGGAATGCATGCTCTCACTGTGAAGTATACAAGTGCGCCCGAACAGGGTTCCGTCGCATCGTACTTGCAGGGCAGTAACTGACCACAGCAGGTCGGTCAGTTATGGCTACTGACCGATGTCGGACGGACTCAGGTCCGTCCAACATCGGAATAGGCCCCTAAGTGTATGCTACACTAAGACTGCCCGTAGGCTTTTCCTGCAATCTTAGGCCTCGACTGACCTGTACTCACATAGGCCTCGACAGGTCTAATTCAATACAACATAGACATACAAGTTTCACAAAACGACAATTTTCTGTGATCACTAGTCCATTTTAGCCTTTTGGTCAATGTCAAAATTTCATCACCTGTCAAAACCCTACTCTTCTCTTACATTACTATAAAAACCCAACACTCTTTAATCACGCCTCTTAACATGCTAGTTTAATTAGTCAAAATAACCATCCTCTCCTACATAAAACTGATGCAGCGGAAAGCTGGGCAGGCAAAAACTGTCATTATACCTGTATCAGATATATATATATATATATATATATGTGTGTGTATATATATATATGTGTGTGTGTGTGTGTGCCTGTGTGTGTGTGTGTGTGTATATATATATATATATATATATATATATATATATATTGAAAAGTTTGCGAAGATTCTTCATCTGGCGCTAAAGTTATTGGGAAAACAAAAATGCTTTTCTTGTGAAAACTAGGTCCTATACCTACCTACTGGCGACCGCCATTAGGTAATATATATGTTTGGGCCCATAACATAAGACTAAACTGCTATTGGTCCTCCAATGGATCTTTTATGTGAGCTAACAGGGTTTTGGATATTTAGAGAACGTGAGGTAAATCCTTATGAGGATCTGGAATAAGAAAATGCCAACTTCACGCTAAGAACATTTACCCATTCATGTAGTTTGTAATAATAATAAGTTACAACAAAAGGTTAATTACAAAAATGACTCAAATACCATATGTTTGCTCATGAAAACCATTTATCTAAGCATCAATTTGACTGCTCATGAACATAACATAAGATTCAATTTAATAGAAAACCATTTAGTATGATTAGTCACACAATGTCATTAAGAATCATACACTAAACATTTGCTGGGTACCTAGGGAAAGAAGAAAAAGATAACATGGGAAAAGTCAAGTTTCAGCATTTAGGTTATAGAAACCAAATATGCAGAGTTGAAGTGCAATGAGTCACAGGTATGAGTCCATAAACTCTTCAGCCGAAGAGTTATATCTGCACACTTTACCAGCCGGCAAAAGTACATGTAGAGTCGGGTCCGAAAAAGCAGCTCAAATGGATTTGGCATAGGAAAGAAAATCAGAGTTAAGTCCAACAGCATGCCAGGCAGGGAAATTGAAAATGACAACCAGCCATGGCTCCTCTGCCAACGTAGCAATTATACTTCCAAAAGTATCCTTTCCATCATACCATATGGTTTCCATTGGTTGTCCACAGTGGGCTGCTCGTGGTGTGATCAATAGCTCACTAAGAAATCCAGAAGCATTAAGTAATCCGTTTGCAAAATTATCAATTTCAACAACTTTATAATTCCACCCTTTCCTCTGAAGTAAGAAAATGTACTTTTTTCACTGTCTGTCCGTTCCCAGACCCTCTCTCTCTGGGTTTGCATTTGTATTTATGTATTTCTGTCAAAAGTGTTGCTAAATCAAGAGAGAATCTATTTTTTGCAAGCATAAGAAAGAAACTTCATGAAAATTCTCACAGCGTCTGAAATTACTATTTCACTTAGATTTTGCTTTTCAAACTAGGAAAAAGAAGCAATTCAGGCCTACATGAAAACTTGCTGAATCACGTTTTCATTATGATTTATTATAAAACACACATTAATATGAATAATTCAGTTTTCTTAGTTAATTTACTCATTATTATTTTCTTCAGAAGTTACAAAAAAATATTAGGTACAACTAAAGATATTGTGTGTGTTATTCATTTTTCAATCAAATTAATATACATGCCACTTTTGACGTAAACGTTTATATCACAGAATACTAAAGCAAAACTGCAAATCTTCATATTGTCAAACATCTTTTAAACTAGGCATTTTAAATCGTTCTTAAATGTTTCATGACATAAGTATTAGTTTCATTTGTTACATCTAGAATTCATCAGCAGCACATTTTCTAGGTTAAATATGTTTGAATTCTTGAAAACGTGATTACATTGCGTAAAATAACTGTTTCTCTTTCTTTATTTACATCTTTCACATTTTCACATTTCAAAAGATTTCTGCATGCTTTTACAATGCAGGAGAACATCTAGAAAATTATTGTTGTAAATCTCATTTAATGATGAGAAATGACAGAGGCAACCGTCATTAAAGTTTTACGCTCCATCACTAGGTATGAATAGCTTGCATCACAAAACGTCCAGTCGCAGAACATATGACCTATTGAAGATTAATTAGTCAGTTTGCTATCTGCAAACCTCTGTCATTGGCTGCGAACACAGGGATGGTGGCTTGCAAGGACCAACAGATCACCACCACTGTGTTCACATTCCCAAATGGAATTTTTTTTTTAAAGCAGCCGTTCTTTAAAGGAACTGATATGCTTTAAAAAACAAATGTTTACCACCTCCTTTGAGGAGGCGAAGCTTTTCAATTGTTTGACATTAGCGACAGCATTTGCCTTCACAAACCATTAATATATATAATTTCAAATCATAATGTGACGGTTGGCCCCTTTCATGCCTCTTCTAATTGTGATATGTCACAAAAAGACCTTTTGGTATTCAGAAAGGCTAGTGGTACATTACATGTAATGCATTAAGAAATTGCTTTTTAGGTCTCGCCTAGGCAGTGCGTAAGCACTGCTTAGAGGGACCTCTTGTAATCGCTTAGCACTTATCTTGAAACTCGTGCATGTTTTGCACTGTTTCCTATTAGTACTCGTGCATGTATAGCGTTTACCTGGCGGGAGCCAGCAGCGGCGCCATCTGTTAGTAATGGTCACGCTGGCTCCCGTGAGGTAAAAGCCCATACATGGACCTCCGGCCGCCTGCGCTAGTAAAACACCTTTGAGCCCTCTGTGGTATCCTAGTCATCTTTACACCCTCAGCCTCGCTTTAACTTTCGCGGCTGCTGTCATGTCGCCCGCTGTCAGTGATGGAACTGTACCCCTAGACCATGAGCGCACCGGGCGAAGAGCCCGAGTTTGACTTCCTCTTCGATGCCAGCAGCGGAGCCAAAGGTCTGTACTCGCCGCACCGATAGGGTGACCAACCGTCCGTAAATTTCACGGACCGTCCGTAAATTGGACCTCACGTCCGTTGTCCGTGGGGATCCCTTTACGGACGCCTTTTGTCTGTAATTTTGGGCCTTGCAGAGAACAGAGACCCGTTCCCTGTGAGAGGCCTCAGCTCCCTTATGGGGCACCTCGCACTCATCTGCGAAGAACAAGAGCAGCCCCTCCCGCCCATTATCATTCTGTGTGCCGGCTGATTGCCACATACAGAAGGACAAAGGGCCAGTCTGGGCTGTGAAAATATGTGGTGGCCTCCTCTTGTCAGGCAGGGCATTCTGTTAGGGTTAGATGGACAACATTTAAATGACATTTAAATTTAAGACTCCTCTTAGGCGGTGGAATTGTGGTAAATAAAGTATTACCCTGTCATAATTTCTATAATTAAAGAAAAGGTCTTGTATAAAATGAGAGGCAGAGTCCGTGGTGTCCGATTCAAAAGGGCTTTATTTCAATAACTCGAGTTAGGGGAGAATCGGTTCCATCACCACGAGGGTTCAGGAAGGGTCTTCTAAACTTTATTCACAGAGTACAATATTTATACATTCAATCTCGTACATAGGTAGGAGGAGCGCTCCAGGCAGAGCAAGAGAAAGAGAGATAAGAAAATGTGGGCGTGCATGTGGGCGTACATGTGGGCGTTCACCTGAAGAGTCATAGGTGAGTCATAGGTGGGTGGATACATGGAGGGGGTTGCATGGCCAGCTGGAACTCTGACCTACATGTGTGCGCAACTTGGTCATGACGTGCAACTGACGTGTAACTGGGGAAAGCTGACTTTCGGTCTAGTAGAGAGGCCTTCAGTGTCAGGGCGACCAGCACGTCTGGTATTACCTGATATCTTAAGTCCAGGGATGTATTATCTGAAGCAAAGGTCGCTCATCACTAAGAGCCAGTGTGAGCATATATTTCTTCGTTCATTGCGTGGGGGCCTTAGGCTTTCTATGGACGCGAGCACTGCAAATCACTTAAACGGAGACAGAAAGGCTAGGCCCTATCTCTGCAGACGGGTTCTGTTTACCTCCTTCACCAGGCAGGAATGTGATTCTGTAGAGCAAGCAGATAACTGTTATGCACAATACTGTCTTGGCACCCCGGGCTGGGCCCCTCTCGGCTTAGCCAAAAGTATGCGAGGTCAGGGATACATAGCTGCAGCCCTCAGAGTGTCTGGAGCCATGAAAACCTGAATTCGGGGACTGGCTCAGGCTGAGCCACAAAATGGGTTCATCTCGATATTAAAAGTGCACAATGCAAACACATGGGCAACATGGGCCTCAGTGCAGAATTAACGTTTCTTTTATGGAAGACTTGGTAACAGGCATCCTAATGTGGGACGCAAATGCAGAGGCATCATTTTAGCAGGCCATAGAGGGAAAATGCATGGGTGACATGCACATACACTAAACGTTGGGGTACACGCAGGGGACACATTGGCCATGTAAATGTTCACTTTCCTCGTTCCCTCCTTGTCCCCTACTGTACCCTTCAGGACACATCTATATTCATGAGACCGTATATTTGATCATACAGCATCATTTGTTCATCTTTTATTCTTTGTATACGTGGGTGTGGAACACAGGCAGTCGCACACAGGCCGCAAATGGCCGGGCCACACTGCAGACAGAGACAGCAGCCGAAAACCATAAGCAGTATCATTCCTAGGAACGACAACACTTTCCATCCCCATGCCGATATTACACTCCAGAGCCAACTGGACCAAGTCCATGTGCCTGGGTCTTGATGTATCTCGTGAGCAATCTTGTGGGGTCTTGTTATTGCTGCGTACACAGATGGCGCGTTATTTGGTATGAAAACGCAGCAACTGGAGCCGATCACTCTACAGGCCCCGCCCCTATCCGCCAGGATGACTTCAAGAACAAGGCGGTTCTGAAGAACAACAAGTCTCATGGCAGACTGTTCCTGGGTTAAGTTCGCCAGGGCAGATGCAGTCTCATTCACAACTGCTTCCAGTGTCCTTGTTAACCTGCGTATCAGTTTACTATTTTGGATGGGACCTATGAAGAAAAAGAATCCTTTGTTGAAATCTGTATATTGCTCCCAGGCTGTCTCAGTCTGATCAATCCCTGAGACATCGGTCTCTCTCCTGTGTCTAACATGCTCTAGTCGTGAATCTCGATGATAATTGGATGGGGCCAGAAAGATGGGTGGCAGCAGGAACGATATATAGCATGTTCCACCCCAGTCTAAGGGCAGATGTACATAGGCTGTCTGACCGCATATGAAATAGGTATGGCGAGATGTTTTGAAAGAAGACTTTCCTTTATCATTAAACTCTACTACAGCATTACATTCTGTCCCATATGTACTGATCCTTTCTTTCTAACGCACAAATCACCTTTTACTGGTAGGACTGAAATAAACGGTGGACCTGCATTTTGCTTGGGCTGAACATTCAGCATTATAAAGCTGAGGGAAACATTTCCTTGCTCGTACTCTTCATTTTCTAGATCGGTTCCCTTCCTTTGGGGGAGTCCGTCTTCGTCTGGAAAACATGCCTCATTCATTACTTTATTCAAGTCTCCCCATATCCAGTCACCCTGGTAAACTGTGCACTTTCTGTCTATTGATGACATTAAGGCAAACCATGCTCCGCACGAACCATTGTGGGAGAACGGAAAAGGAACGAGGGGCAGAACTCCCTTCGTCTTTTGATAAGGTGGGAGTCGGCCACATACCCAGCAATCTGTCGCATTGCTGGTCTGATGAGAACGGTGCAACATCCGAATAAAAGTATTGTTGCGCAGGGCTAGTCGATATGACAGTTCATGGGGTGGCAGATCACTAAATGTATGCTCTACGGTGTCGTTAATGAAAGAGTGTATATGTGAGGCGATAGGAGGAAAGAAAACATGTAGTATCAAGCTGATACAGATTATAGTGATGCAAAGAAGAGATAGAAAAATCAGAGTTACTATACTTCTACTACGTAATATCTTGCAGTATTTCTCTTTCATTTTGCTCTTTTTACTATTGTGGTCCGTGATCTTATACATGTCAGAAATCTTGTTTAACCGATTCACCACCTAGTGGGCTTAAACAATTAAACGTCGTCTGGCTTTCTAGATCGTAATTTGGACCTGTACTCTTGCTGTGGAGTCTTTTCTAGCAAAGGGGGCTCAAAGTCTGTAATGTCTTTATTCTTTACCAAAGTTCCAGAGTCTCCAAAGTACTTTTTGCAGTGATGGGCATGGAGCCACCCTTTTCTCCCTTCGACTTTGATGGCTGTCCTCGTGGTTAGTAACACTAATTTCGGCGTCTTCCAACGCGGCTCAAGGGGGCTTGATCGATCAAAGTTCCTGATGAACACGAAATCGCCTGGTGCTATGGCGTGCTCCTTGACCTGGGTGTTGTCAGGGAAGGCGGCGGCAACCTGTGAACGACAAGAGAGTAGTGCAGACATCAAGGAAGCCAGGTAATCTGTCAGCATGTTACTGTCAACATCAGTTATTTTCTTAGGCATAGGCGTACCCCGCATGTTCGGCGGTCTACCGAAAACCACTTCATATGGTGATAGGCCTGTTCTGGAATGGGCTACCATACACATGTAAAAGAGGGCAACCGGCAAGGCTGCCATCCAATCCACGCCTTTTTCTGCACAGATCTTTGCAAGTTTCGTCTTTATTGTCTGATTATGTCTTTCGACAAGGCCTGCTGCTTCAGGGTGTCGTACACAATGAAACTTCCAATTATATCCTAACAGAAGGGACACTTGTTTCATTAATTCAGAAGAAAAAAGCTGACCATTGTCTGAGTAAACGACACGGGGCAATCCGTATCTAGGGAAGAATTCGCGCACCAATTGCCTGGCGGTTGTCACAGCAGTATAATCTGGGACTGGATACGCTTCTGTCCATCTAGATAGTGCACACACAACTACCAGGACATACTTGTAACCTCTACATCTGTCCATCTGGATATAATCCATCTGGAGGACCTCAAAAGGGTGGTCAGGAGGATGAAATCCGCCTTGTTCCACCAGGATGCCTTTACCTGGATTGAACTGACAGCAGATCATACATGTTCTTACTTTTTGTTTCGCTGCTGCACGCAAGTGCTTGTTAAACCAGATGTTCTGTAAGCTGTCTAACATTGCCTTCTCTCCCAAGTGTGCTGGACTATGTGCTGTGTTTATGATCACTTGTACCATGGAATCTGGGAGAAACCATAAAGTCAAAGTCAAAGTCAAATGATTTATATAGCGCGCTACATACCCAGAGGGTCTCAAGGCGCTTGAAGAAGGGTGGGGAATTACTTGTCGAATATCCAAGTTTTAAGTTGCTTTCTGAATGCTAGGTGGTTCTGAGTGAGGCGAAGGTGAGTGGGAAGTGAGTTCCAGGTTTTAGCTGCCAGGTAGGAGATGGATCTACCTCCCATGGTGGTTTTGTTGATGCGAGGTACAGTAGCAAGGGCTTGGTTGAGGGATCGTAGCTGGCGGGAGGGGGTGTAGAAGGAAAGTCGTGTGTTGAGGCAGTCGGGTCCGAGATCGTAAAGTGCTTTGTGTGCGTGGGTTAGGAGGCGGAAAGTAATCCTCTTATTGACGGGGAGCCAGTGGAGGTTTTTCAGGTGACCAGAGATGTGGTCTTTACGCGGGATGTCTAGTATGAGTCTGGCTGAAGCGTTCTGGATGCGTTGGAGTTTTTTCTGGAGTTTTGCGGTGGTACCGGCGTATAGGGTTTTTCCGTAGTCCAGGCGGCTCGTGACTAATGCATGAGTGACTGTTTTTCTAGTTTCGGTGGGGATCCAGCGAAATGTTTTTTTGAGCATGCGAAGAATGTTGAAGCAAGATGATGAAACGGCGTTGGCTTGTCTGTTCATGGAGAGTGTGGAGTCCAGGATGACACCCAGGTTCCGCGCGTGGTCCGTCGGGATGGGTGCTTTTCTAAGGGCCTCTGGCCACCAAGAGTCATCCCAGGCGGAGGGGGAGGTGCCTAAGATAAGGACTTCTGTTTTGTCTGAGTTCAGTTTCAGATGGCTATGCTTCATCCACTCGGCTACTTCTTTCATTCCTTCATGTAGGTTGGTTTTGGCAGTGTTAGGGTCTCTGGTAAGTGATAGGATCAGTTGAGTGTCATCAGCGTAGGAGATGATGTTGAGGTTGTGTTGGCGTGCGATGGCCGCGAGGGGGCTCATGTATACGTTGAAGAGGGTGGGGCTGAGTGAGGATCCCTGTGGTACGCCGCAGATGACTTCAGTGGCCTCTGACTTGAATGGTGGGAGGCGGACTCTCTGGGTTCTTCCGGTAAGGAATGAGGTGATCCATTCCAGTGCTTTTCCTTGGATTCCGATGTTTCTGAGGCGTTGTAACAGGGTGCTGTGACAGACTGTGTCGAAGGCTGCGGAGAGGTCGAGGAGGATGAGGGCGACTGTGTCTCCATTGTCCAGTAGAGTTCGAATGTCGTCTGTTGCTGCGATGAGGGCGGTCTCAGTGCTGTGTTTGGCTCGGAAGCCGGACTGTTAGGAGTCGAGGGATTTGTTGGTTTCGAGGAAGGCGGCGAGCTGGTTGTTGACAGCTTTCTCGATGACTTTGGCCGGGAATGGAAGGAGCGAGATGGGGCGGTAGTTTTTGAGTTCGGTGGGGTCAGCTGTGGGTTTTTTCAGAAGGGCGCTGAGTTCTGCGTGTTTCCAACTTTCTGGGAAGATGGCGGAGTAGAGGGAGCAGTTGATGACGTCTCAGAGGTGTGGTGCTATGATGGAGTCTGCTTTGTTGAAGATGTGGTGAGGGCATGGGTCTGTGGGGGATCCTGAGTGGATGGAGTTCATCAGGCGGATGGTGTCCTCAGTGGAGATTGGGTTCCAGTCATTAAGGATGTTTAAGGGGGGTGAAGGTCCTGCAGAAGGTTGGGTGGGTTGGTGTCCGGGTCGGTTGTCGAAGCTGTTGTGGATGTCTGCGATTTTGTTGTGGAAGAATGAAGCTAGGGAGTCGCAGAGGGCTTGAGAGGGGGTGATGTCGTTGGAGTTGGCTGAGGGGTTGGTAAATTCTTTGACGATGTTGAATAATTCCTTGCTGTTGTGGGCGTTGTTGTCGAGTCGGTTTTTGAATGCGGCTTTCTTGGCAGACCGGATTAGTTGGTGATGTATGCGAATGGCGTTTTTGAAGGCGTCCCTGGTGCTGGTGTTTGGGTCTTTTTTCCAGGCCTTCTCGAGGGAGCGACAGAGTTTCTTAGATTTCTTAAGGTCATCGTTGAACCAGGAGGCGTTTTTGGTGCCTAGTTTGATTTGACGTTTTTTCAATGGTGCTAGGATGTCGGCGCTGTTGGACAACCATTGGGTGAGGTTAGTGGCTGCTTGGTCGGGGTTTGAGGAGTGGGCAGGGGGGTTTTGAAGAAGCGATGAGGAGATCTGGTCGATGGTGATTTTGTTCCAGTTTCTTCGCAGAGTAGGTTGAGGATGGTTGTGGGTTGTGGTCTTATTGTAGATGAAGTGAACGCAGCTGTGGTCCGTCCAGTGGAGAGCTGTGGTGTGACTGAAGGAGACATGTTTGCTGGAGGTGAAGATAGGGTCGAGAGTGTGACCTGCATGTTGCTTTGCCCTTAGTTATCCAACCCTGATCAGTCTGGACCCCTCCTTGTTCAGTCCATTTCTTTATTTCATCTGAAGTGGCATGTGTCTGTATGTCTAGTACATCTTGAGAAGGATCCCTGACTGTCATACTTTTCATCAGTAATGGTACCTCTGTCTTTGTCGTGTCTGTTGGTGTCTGGGCTGTAAGTTTAACAGTTCGGTCTGCCAGGTCATTACCCAGGGAAATGGTGACTGTAGCTTTGGTGGGTGCTTTGCATTTCAGGATAGCTATGGCTGCAGGTAAATGTATTGCTTCCAAGAGGGCCTGAATAAGCGGGCGTGCTGAATTTTGGCCCCATGAGAGGTCAAGAAACCTCTCTCCCTCCAGAGTACTCCGAAATCATGAACAACGCCAAAAGCATATTGTGAATCTGTATAAATGTTCACTTTCAAGTTCTTAGCTCTTATGCAGGCTTGTGTCAGAGCGATGAGCTCTGCAGCTTGTGCAGACAGTGTGTCTACTCTTTGTGTCTCTATGACTTCAGTAGCAGTGGTCACGGCATATGCTGCCACTAATTCTTCCGTGCTTGTTCTCATGCATGATCCTTCTACATAGAGTGTTAGGTCAGGGTCTGGCAGTGCAACATCTGTCAGGTCTTGTCTGGGTTTCGTCACTGTATTCATTACTTCCACACAGTCATGTGGTGCGGTGTCTACTGTACTTGATGGCAAAAGTGTAGCAGGGTTCAGAATGTTACATCGTCTGATCTCTATGTGTGGTTGAAATAACGTCAGTTCATATCCTGTCAGTCTCGCTACAGTCAAGTGTTGTGTCTGTGTCTTGTTCAAGAGAACTTCCACTGCGTGCGGTACCTGTACTATCAGGGGGTGTCCCAGCACTATCGAGTCACTTTGTCTTATGGCTAGGGCTGTTGCTGCAACCGACTTCAGGCACGCAGGCAGAGCCTGGGCCACTGGGTCCAGTGTACTAGAAAAATAAGCACAAGGCTTGTGTTTTCCTGCTTGATCTTGTGTGAAGACAGATAATGCTGTTCCATCCCGTTCAGTTACGAAAAGCATAAAGGGTTTGCTGTAACTAGGAGTCGCTAAAACTGGCGCTTGACATAAGGCTCTTTTTAATTCTTCAAATGCCAAGGTATGTTCTTGTGTCCAAGGGAGGACAGTCGAAGACGCTGCCTCCTGTGTTGTCAACTGTATGAGTGGTTTGGCTAGATAGGCATACTGGGGAATCCACTGCCTGCAGTATGAAGTGAGGCCAATGAAGGCCCGCACTTCCTTTTGTGTCTTGGGCTGTGAAAGGTTAGCAATTAACTGAATACGTTCTTGTGTCAGCTGTCTACCCCTCTTGGACAGCAAGTCTCCAAGGTACACCACTTGCTGTGCACAGAATTGCAACTTTGAGGGGGACACTTTGTGCCCCTTGTCTGCCAGAAAGTGTAAAACCGTCAGTGATGCATTTTCGCAGTCTGTTTCTGATCGTGCTGTAGTTAGGATGTCGTCTACGTACTGAATCAGTGCTGTGTTGGTAGGCATATTAATACTGTCTAGCTGTCTTTTCAATACTTGGCTGTAAATGCTAGGACTTTCTGTAAAACCTTGGGGTGCTCTCGTAAATTTAAAACTGCGTCCTTTTAAACTGAAGCCGAAAAGATACTGGCTGTCAGGATGAATGGGAATACTGAAAAAGGCATTCTTCAAGTCAATGACTGTAAAGAACGTTGCCTCAGAATCAATAGCAGTCAGTAATGAAGAAATGTCTGGAACAACTGGAAATTGCGGGACTACGCATTTATTCAATTCTCGAAGGTCAACAACTAGTCTGTAAACTGGCGGTGCATTAGGGACTGATCGTTTAAGGATAGGAATGACAGGTGAGTTACACACATTCGAGTCAGTCTCCACTACCACCCCTTGTGCAATGAGTTTGTCAATAATTTTCAATAAGGCTACTTCGGCATCAGGTGGTAACTTGTATTGTCGTATACGTGGTAGTACTACTCCTGCTTTGAGAGTGACATGGTGTGGTGTTATGTTCATGTAACCTACGTCGGTCGGACCTTGTGCCCATAGGTGCTGTGGTACATTCTGTAGTCTGTGGTCAAAATCTGTCAACACATAATGTCCCTTAAAATCCCGTAAAAACAATCGCACTCCCTCCGGAGAACAACAGATAACTGCTCCTAGTTCTTTTAATGTCTTTATACCAAGTAAGTTTTCTGGACATGATTTAGTAAGTAGCAAGTCTGTGGTACGTGACAGTGGACCAACCCCGAGGGAGATTGGTTTCGACACTTCATTAACAATAGGCTTTCCTGAAAATCCCAGGGAAACATTCTGTGAGCCCGAGAGGGGTGCCCCTGGAACCTCGTCATGGCTGATGGTAGTGCTGCTCGCCCCTGTGTCAATCAGAAACTTTCTGTCCTTTCCCAATACACGACTATGTACATAGGGACCCTCTTGATCTACAGGAACCTCAATAAGGGGCAAGCCAACTTCCCTCTCAAGGCTGTTTCATGAGAACGATTGGTATTCTGGATAGTCTGACTGTGTGTACTGATACATTTTCTGCGTGGCATGGACAGGCGGTGGTGGGGGTGGAAAAGTCGCTACTGTCTGTTGTTTGTTCTGTTCTGTACTATTTTGCCTAGGAGTGAGTGGTCGTTCTTTTGTTCTGCCTGTAGCTATATTGTGTTTCAGGACAGCACAATCCTTTACAAAGTGACCTGGTTGCTTGCAATAATTACAGTTCCCCTTGACAGGTGTCGTGCCATTTTTGTTCGTATTTGCCGGTACCGTTTGGGCAACCAGCACCTTCATTTTTGTCTCTTTCATGCGTCTCTTTTCCTGATCCTGCTCTTCTCTAATCCTGTTCTGGTGATATTGTAGCATTTGTAACATTTGTGAAGGGTTGTTTGCTTGCCAAGTACTCTCAACCTTCAGTACTCTATTCTTGATCTGGGGTAAGGAATTCTCTACTAATTTGCTCACGAAAAGATGAGGATATGATTCGCTACTGGGCTTAAGGCCACTATTAATAGTAAAGCATTTCTCGAATCTAGAAAAGAAATCGCTTGTGTCCTCGTCTGGTTTTTGTTTACAGGCTGAAATAGCATCCCAGTCTTCCTTTTTAGTAATCAATAGTCTCGGCAAAACCTGTATTAGGAGTTCAGGTAGTTCTTTAGCTTTGTCACCAAGACCAACACCCGGGAGCCTGCCTTTATCCTCTGTTTCCAATTCTGTCCAACTTAACTTTTTCTCTCCCACCTCCCAGTCCTTTTCCTTAAGCTTTTCATAAAGACATGCAGGCAACAGTACTTTCAATAGTTTCAGAATGTCAGCGTACGTATAATCTCCGATGCGGAGAATGTCTTTTAATTCTCGGTGAAACCCCCCCGGGTCTTTATCATGGCAGGGCAGCATCTTTTTCATTTCCAGTATTTCTAATTTCGTCAAAGGGGTGTAAACATACACCCGTTGAAGCTCATTGTTTGCATTTTTGATGGGATGTACCTCTCGTAGGGGGTTCTGTCTGTCTATGTATAAGTGCTTTCTGTCGTGGTGTGGGGCGGGAAGCATGCATGTGGTCAGAGAATTTAAGTACTTATGTCGTTGATCCAGGATGACATTAATTAAATCAGTACCCAGGCCTGTCCATCTGTCTAGGAGTATGTCGTCCAGTAATTTATACAATGGACCGGGATCAGAATATTGACTCTCATACAACGTTATTAAATGTTGGACCATGTAAATACCGGCCAAACGCTGTTCGTACGGCGGAAGGCTCAAGAAAGTTTGGTCCACTATATCATTGATATATATATTAGAATTGGACACCCACTGGACGGCTGACCGGGCCAACTCCATTTCGTGTGGGGTGTGAGATCGCTCGTTCTCTATCCGTCGTTTCAGTGCTTTTTCAGTAGCTTGGAATAGATTCTCAAGGGAATATCTTTCTTTTATAGCCTGTCCCTGTTTACGGTAGTCGAGGCACTTGGGCCTGTCAAACTGTCGTGCTTTGCCTACATAATTAATTTTGTCCTTTGCCTCGTCTGACTCTTCAGTTGATGACTCACCCTTCTCGTCAGACTCTGCTTTGTGTGTTGCTATTATTTCCTTTCGTATCTTTTTTATCATGCTGTCTGTCTGTCCCTGTTTATCATGCCGACCGGCATTTATGTTATCACTCCATTCTATCAAACCAGGCTTTACATCCCCGTCTCCTTCGTCTTGTTCCCTGATCAGGCAGTTAATGATAAAACGTAGGATGTTGTTCTTAACCCCCACCTTTCTGTGTTGCATGGCCTCTGCTATACTCTCGGGTCCCTCCCCCGACCTAATGAAACGGTATATTTTATCTAGGTGTTCTTTCATATCTGGTAGTGTGTCCAAATATGCGACGGCTTGTCTTAGTCTTAGTGAAATCACGAGCATTGGGCCCTTTCCTGGTTCTGGATGGTATATACAGTGGGGGATTGCTACATCTACGGTAGGCTCCCCTCCCCCTACGGCCCCGGGCCCTTCGTCGTCTTTCACGAGCTGCTGGAGCTGTTGGAGCTGATCCGCTGGTGGGGGCGGAGGGAAATCTGCGTTTGCGTAGTCCGGTGGGGACTCTTCTAGATAGGAGGAAATAAACGCCTCCGATGCTGTTGGCTTTATTCTACGTACTCTATAGGGTACAGGTGGTGGCGTTCGCGACCTACAGGGTGTTTCTGAGGGGGTCACTCTAGCTAGTTCTTCTGAGAGGACTGGATAAATACCTGCAACAACGGCATTTCTTTCTCTATCAGCCTGTTCTGGCTTGACCCGTTCCCCCTCCTCCCGCAGTTCTTTTTCTTTGGCTTTTTCCGCTGCTTGTTTACTTCTCTCTGCTTGGTGGAATTCTTTCTCTGATCTCCTATGTGATTCTTTGCGCCATAACTCAATGGCATCTTTCTGAGAGGGTCTTGCTTTCTTTTTCCATAGCGCTTCCTCTACTCTCATAATGCATTCAGAATCCCACGTTCCCGAAACAGGCCATCTGTACTTCTCCTCTAAATCCTTTGTGTAATCTACCCATAGGTCTAAATACAATATGGCATCTAGCCCGTGTTTATTATACATAAAATGACCAGGTGTGTCTCTAGGCGGGATGTTAACTGACTCTTCCAGTATGCCTTTTCTGGTCCCTATCTGACGTAATTTCGAAAACAGTGGCATGTTGAAACCAACTTAACGAAAACACAATACACAACAAAATAGACTGACTGAAACAATCATTCACACTAAAACACTAAAACACTAAAACAGATACAGTTTAACTAGATACATGGAGTAAAACATGTACTTGAAAACAGTTAACTTTATGCACTGGAATACAGTACAACCATACCGGTCTCGTTTAATGAGACACGTCTTTACCGTGCTCACGTTTACCGTGAACCCGTCTTTACTGTGTTCGTATGAACGGACACGTCTTGACCGTGTTCATATAAATGAACCCGCCTTTAATCTTTATGCATTCCCAATAGTGGTACTCACCGGGAAGCAGAACTTGAAGGCCTCGGATACTTGATACTGCGCATGCGCGGAACAGGTGGGCCTCTGGAAACCTCGGACCTTGCTCTCTCACGGGTTGGGCTCTGGTTGGGATGATCCGCGATCCTCACCGCCTCGTGTGGATGCCTGGTCGCAGTCCGTCTCCTCCGTGGGCCTGAGGGAGTAAGCAGGAAGTCCCGCTGGCGTGTACACTTTGAAGTCCGTCACGGCTGTAGAAGGGGGCAAGGGCTGGACCTACATCTCCGGCGCGTGGGGAAGGGGATTTGTCCCTATTCGGGCGCCAGATTTATGTGGTAAATAAAGTATTACCCTGTCATAATTTCTATAATTAAAGAAAAGGTCTTGTATAAAATGAGAGGCAGAGTCCGTGGTGTCCGATTCAAAAGGGCTTTATTTCAATAACTCGAGTTAGGGGAGAGTCGGTTCCATCACCACGAGGGTTCAGGCAGGGTCTTCTAAACTATATTCACAGAGTACAATATTTATACATTCAATCTCGTACATAGGTAGGAGTAGCGCTCCAGGCAGAGCAAGAGAAAGAGAGATAAGAAAATGTGGGTGTGCATGTGGGCGTACATGTGGGCGTTCACTTGAAGAGTCATAGGTGAGTCATAGGTGGGTGGATACATGGAGGGGGTTGCATGGCCAGCTGGAACTTTGACCTACATGTGTGCGCAACTTGGTCATGACGTGCAACTGACGTGTAACTGGGGAAAGCTGACTTTCGGTCTAGTAGAGAGGCCTTCAGTGTCAGGGCGACCAGCACGTCTGGTATTATCTGATATCTTAAGTCCGGGGATGTATTATCTGAAGCAAAGGTCGCTCATCACTAAGAGCCAGTGTGAGCATATATTTCTTCGTTCATTGCGTGGGGCCTTGGGCTTTCTATGGACGCGAGCACTGCAAATCACTTAAACGGAGACAGAAAGGCTAGGCCCTATCTCTGCAGACGGGTTCTGTTTACCTCCTTCACCAGGCAGGAATGTGATTCTGTAGAGCAAGCAGATAACTGTTATGCACAATACTGTCTTGGCACCCCGGGCTGGGCCCCTCTCGGCTTAGCCAAAAGTATGCGAGGTCAGGGATGCATAGCTGCAGCCCTCAGAGTGTCTGGAGCCATGAAAACCTGAATTCGGGGACTGGCTCAGGCTGAGCCACAAAATGGGTTCATCTCGATATTAAAAGTGCACAATGCAAACACATGGGCAACATGGGCCTCAGTGCAGAATTAACGTTTCTTTTATGGAAGACTTGGTAACAGGCATCCTAATGTGGGACGCAAATGCAGATGCATCATTTTAGCAGGCCATAGAGGGAAAATGCATGGGTGACATGCACATACACTAAACGTTGGGGTACACGCAGGGGACACATTGGCCATGTAAAATTTCATTTTCCTCAGTATGGAGAGTGACGCTTAACACTAGTATAGATAGCCGGCTACAGCAATACAAGGCTGACTTGAAATTTCATAACTTGGAATCCCATTTTGATTCTCACTCTATTTTAAGTGTGAACTGAGCATTTAGTAAACACCATTGATACAGGGTACAGCATTTTTCGGGTGACATGTTGCACTTCATTCAGTGTTGACGTTTAGATGAATAACTGTTTATTTATGCATGTTTTTTTCAGACTCCAAGTTGCAGAAACTCAGATTTCTTTCGCACATTTCTCTGTATGATTTGAGCCAGAATTTGCCTGCCGAAATACAGGCAGACAAATAAATACCTGTGGGGTGCACAATCAATGCCTTACTCACATTCCCAAATCTGCTGCAGGTGAGAGTTGGCAGACAAATTGGGATTAGCTCTTGTTTCAAATGGGTCCCTGGTGCACTTAAGGGGTCCACAGCACACAAACTGTAGGATTCCCATTACTTTCCTTGACCCTGACCTTTTTCTGTACCAGGTATTCTTCCAAAGCACTGTTGCCACAGAAGGAAAAGATAAACAAAGCACGCTAATGAAAATACTATGTAGAAGAGAAGTACCACGATTACAGTGTAATAAAGTTAAAAAGCCCTAATAGTTCTTTCACAGTCTCATCATTTCAGAGCTGAAGCAGTGGTAATATTATATATAGGCTGTCCTGTTTTCAGTTTCTATTTTTGGTAAATTCTGGTGGGGTTTTGTCAGTGTTTTCAATATCTTAAAAAACAGTTGTTATCAGTGGTTACACATTTTCACGCCACTAAAACAACAGAAAAAGTGTTTTTCCGGTGTTTATGGAATGTTTTGCTTTTATCATTGCTTGCTTTCTGCACTGAAAGAACATGGTATATAGACAGTGTACATATAGTGTTTATGAGGTCCATAGAGATTTTTGCAAATTAATCTTATTGTAGTACACCATGCACTACTTCTTCAGTGAGTCTTTAGTCATGCGCGCCCTCGCTATCCTTCCCATGTAAACTTCTGTGAAAAGGCCCTCTCAGCATTCATAGCCCCTTGGGCTAAGAACCGTCAGCTAAAGGGCACAGTTGGGATGACTCTTTCT
Organism: Lissotriton vulgaris; assembly: GCF_964263255.1. Lineage (NCBI taxonomy): Eukaryota > Metazoa > Chordata > Amphibia > Caudata > Salamandridae > Lissotriton > Lissotriton vulgaris. The sequence goes on along the minus strand of NW_028254425.1, from coordinate 641,969 downwards.
TTGATGCCACATAAAGCACAAAATGATAAATATTTGCGTTTTAGTTCCTGGGCATAAGAAAACAGTGCACCAGAATGGACTAAAAAGTTAATAGCATCCCTCATTAACTCTGAAGATTGTAAAGATGCTTTCAGCATACCATCTAACAAGCGGCAAGGATCTCCTACAGGGAATCACTTCAGCTCGGGTATCAATTTTGACAGGTCATCACACACATTTTTTATATACATTGCTGAATCACTACAAATACAAACAATATCACTCCAATCTTTGTTGAACTTGGAAAGAACCTTTTTTGCAGAGCATAATAAGTGACACTGCGTTCCATGTTTTCAAAAAGTCTGGTGTCACGTTTTCACCACTATCCCAAATGCTTGGTGATATATATACTTGTCACTGTACCTTGCATTTAATTTTTAAAGCCTGAGGTGTTGGCAATTCACCTACTATCAATACTGTCCCACTAGAAACTATGGTCTGATGTAATAAGGGTTTTTACACATTCTCTGTGGGCAAATGTGATGACACATATTAGGAGATATTTTTATGAAACTAGCCATTTTACCTACCAGTGAAAGAATCAAATGCAGCCAAAATATCAAATGTGAGTTTGATATGTCCTGATTCTCTGTACTTTATAAAATAATTAAACTAAACCTAAAACGTGAAACTAAACCCTGCATCTTTAGACCAAAGGCCATAAATCTGAAAAAAGTAAAAGGAAGAAGAAACAATATATTAGTTGCATCCCTAAAGAACAAAACTCAAGCAGAATAATGTTAGCCAGTCTTTCTTACTGCTAGCTTGTATAACAAAGTTACATTTTATTGACCCCTTCAGTAAGAACAAAATGACTCTTTCACTTTCTTTTTCCTTTCTTTGAATGGCATTTAGTTTGTGGTTGTGCAGGTGTTTTTTCAGTGTTTATATGTTTTCCCAGTTGGGGGCTATTTTTCTGTCAGTGGGGTTTTATCAGTTATTATAGGTTTAAACCTAAAACCCCACAGCCTAATTATATACAATAAAGCTATAGTTTCTGCTTTTTTATTTATTTTATGCAACTAACATCCATTGAAAAAGCCAATAGTCATGGCTTGTTGTAGGTCTAATGGTACTGGATGCAATGATAGAAACAGCAAAATACCAGTCGGTGGCACATTATGCTCAGCACAAGTTAAGCCAAGCCCTTGATTAAATCAGACACATCCCTTGGAGAGACTCCCAGTTTTATCATCCCACATAAAGTCCTTGAAACAACACCATGTCACAGTCACCTCACATCCTGGCACTGTGCATCATGCATGACTCATGACTTCCAAGTTTTCAGTCTGCCTATGTGCAGGTGCATAGTGAACCCTCCCCCACCCTACCCACCCCTTGCTTTAGGAACTACAGAGGGGTTGAAGTTCTTGATGGGCCTCTTCTGTCTACCACTAGATGGGTGGGTGGGTGTATGGGTAAAGTGTGGCTGGAAGAATGGATGGCTAAGACAAAGGGAAATGGAGAGAGAAAGGGAGGATGGATGGATGAGTGAAAGCATGGATGAATGATTGGCAGAATGGATGAGTGAATGAGTGCATGGATGAGTGAAAAGAAGAATGTAAAGATGGATGAGTGAAAGAATGCATAATGAGTGAAAGGGAGGGTGGAGAGCAGGAAAAAAAGATGGGTGGATGAGTGAAAGGATGGACGGATGAGTGACTGGGTGGATGGATGAGTAAGTGAAAGTAAGGCTGGATGAGTGAAAGGGTAAATGGTTAGATAGATGTGTGAATGGATGGATGATGGAAGAGTGGATGGATGAGTGAAAAGATGCTTGGGTGAAAGGGTAAATTGTTAGATGGATGAGTGAATAGATGGATGGGTGGAAGAGTGGATGGATGAGTGAAAGGATGGATTGGGTGAAAGGGTGGATGGATGGATGGATGAGTGAACGGGTGGCTGAAGGGATGGATGAGTGAAATGATGGATGGAAAGATAGATGATGGATAGGTTTGCAAATGATTGGAAAGGTTTGGATATGGATGGCCACCCTGATGGAAGTACAGAATGAATGGTGAAAGATTGAATGATAGATGAAAGAATTAATGGAAGACAGAATGTAAATTATCATATGAAATATCACAAAAAGACCTGCAAAATTGCTCAAAGCTGCACGCATACCAAATAAACATGCAGTGCACAATTGTCTTAACGTAATATAAACTTATTTTGACTTGTACTTAAGTGGTTGTCTATTTACTCCCTTTTATACTATCGCAGAACTTCCTCTGATGTGTCTGTAAAAAGTACCTTTTATTCACAAAGTTTTGTCCTGAATTTTGACCTTCTGCCCTGAATTTTTGTCCTGAAGTTTGACCTTCTGTCCTGAATTTTTAACCTTACCGTCCTGAATTTGCACCCATGCCAGTTGGCCACCCTACGCACTGAGCTCCCTGCGTCCAGCGTGCCTTTAGCTACTCTCTGGCATCAGCTGGCTTTCTCCACGTCGAGCTGGCACATAGTCCAATGCTGAAGTTTTGGTTAGGGTGAGGGTGCGCGCCTATTAGAGTGGCCTGTGCGTGCCCGTCATGTGGTGCGTGTGGGAGTGCGTGCTACAAGTGGTGTTTGTGAAAGGAGTGTGTTTCCGTTGTGACTTGGTATCTGACTGATACGTGTGGTTAAGTGAAAGCAGTTTTACATGATCACACTGGCAAACATAAAAAGATGCGGTACAAAAGGGGGTGGTGATGTACGGAGCATCTGAACCAATCAAACACTCACACCCAGTGGAGAAGTGTGGCTCAATGGTTAGAGCGGCAGACCCTGATGCAGAGGTCTAGCCCGGGACCAGGCTTCAATTCCCCGCCTCGGCGGGTCTTGGGCTCAAAATTCCACGGACCTGATAATTCTTGCCTTGGTGCCTATTCCAATCATGGAGTCCCACTCTGCAACTCTGGGCAATAATTTGCCTAATCTCCACAACGGCCCCCACAACGCTAAGGATGCCTGGCTCCACCTTGGGGGTGCCCAGGAGTGGACGCCTCACAAGGAAAGCCAGGATGGGTTCCACAGCGGTATTCATACAAGTGCCTTGAGACCCTTGCGGGTGAGTAGTGCACTATACAAGTATCAATTTACATTTACATTTACCCAGTCAACAGATCTAGGTTTATTCCATCACCGTTCTTTAGCCCACTCTGCCACCCCAGTTCAAACATGGCCATATGCAAATCAGTCTGACCCTGTGCCTCATGAGAACAGTCCAGCCCGAACTGCCAAGCCCTGGACCGGAAACAAGCTTCTGGCTTCAATGATGCCCCTGTACAATGTGTTGAGGGCCTTCTAACTCTCCCGTTTCTCACTGGTTTTCATTGACTTTGGGCAGAATCGTCCCCCTGCTAAAAGGTTTGGGAGACCCCTTACCGCAAAAGCACGCGTTACGCCCCTGATGACAAACGAGGCCTGGTGACAGCTGTGCGTGAATACAGTGCATGTTTTATAAGTTTGCTGTGTGTGCGTAGGGCCTCTGAAATAGAGTGTGTGCGCCCGAGTTGCCGTCCAGCACAGTGTGTGGGTGTGTTCAGTAGTGTGCAATTGTAGTGTTTATAAGCAGCACATTACTAGTAAGCATATACGTTACGGATTTAGTAAATATGATTGCAGTTGAGTATCACTGAGTGCTGTGTGTGTTTGCGTACCGTGTTTACACTTGGAGTTTGAGTCAGTGATTATTGTTGGAGACGTATTTAGAAATGTCATTATGCACTTTAATGTGCACGCAACCAATGGCGTCGCCCTTGTGTCTTCGGCTCTAGTGCAAATAAGGACACGGGCAGCTGGCCACTGTATAAACTGTGAAATACAGCAAGTATCAGGGTTCACTGGGCTCCGGTGCACTGCACCTGTTGCCCCTGTGTGCATCGTGTGTGATTCCGGCCTACTGCGAAAGAGGGCGCACTGCCTGCTGAGGGTAGAAAGGGGTGAGGGTGGTGACTTGCCAGCTCTGGGTACGTGGCCAGTGTGGCTGTTTGGTGAGTGAGCTGGGAGTGGTGAGGAGGCCGGCCCCGCCTCATCTTGTGGCTTCCCCGCCCCAAAGCCTCTGCCTGTTGAGATAAGCAGCGCTCAGTCACTAGCCAGGCCGGGGGCACTGACGCGCAGCAGTACCATGCATGCATTCAGGGCTACAGCGGCATTCCCCGGAGACGGAGCAATGCAACTTTTCTGTCCGTTGCTATAATTGTTGCACAGTCAAAACCAGGGGCGGCCTTAGGCATGTGCAAGCTGTGCACCTGCACAGGGCCACCAAACCCCAGGGGCCGCCACGCTAATATATATCCTTAATATATTAATCCTCTGAGGATGGATACATATTTGCGTGGCGGCCCCTGGCAGGGATTTGGCAGCCTCCTGCTCTGTTCCACTTCCAAACACCCTGACCCACCCCCTTCTTCACTGGTCTCCGGGCTCCGCCCCGCACAAACCCCCTCTTCCGGGGCCCCCTACCCACACTTGCTGCCCAGAGCCACCATGAGCCTAGAGCCGCCCCTGTCAAAACTACCACTAAACAAACTACAACACAGCCCGAGCAGAGCCAGAAAAGAATCAGAAGAGACCTGAGGCTCAGCGATAATTTCACCAGCATAGAAATAAAACAAACATAGAACACAGCCCGAAGAAAAGAACCAGAAGTAGACAGAGTACAGCGGGAAAATTGCACACATATAACCAAAAACAAGCATTGGCATAGTCAATAGGTCTCGCCTTTGAGGCCTTATAAGTATTTAGTTAGACAGCACAATATCCTTGGTGCAACAACATCAACTGTTGCATGGCTAAACACTTATAAGGTCCCAAAGGCGAGACCTATTGGCTATGCCAATGCTTGTTGAGATTGAAAACAGTGTGATTTTCAAAATCAGAAAAGTTTTTTGCTGTAAAATCCTCTTATCATTTTGGCCCTGGAGTCAGGGGAGGGAGGCAAATGGAGACAGAAACTGAACTGCGTGTCCCACTCTCACCAAAAAGGTTGCATCCAATCAAGAAATCGCTGGTAAATTCTACAACAGATTAAGTAAAACAGGGCTCACTGGCTTAGGGCTTCTTCATGGAACCTTGAAGTATATCATATCATTTCTAAGGGCGAAAAAAGGACATTTTGTTGACTTTATTGTCTTGTTTTCATTGGTGGCCTGTTACTATAGAGACAGGTCTGATGCACTTCCGTACATACACATTCTTGAACCGGACAGCACACTCACCTTCTTCTTCGCCACCAGGTGCTGCTGTCTGTGTCCTGCCTGTGGATTGGCTGTTTCATCCTGCGCTGGAGCTACGCTGCTGTGGATAGGACGGACCCTTACAATGCCTCCTCCATCACTGATGCTCAAGTTCCGCTGGGCCTGAATCTCACGTCCTCGAGGCCGCTGGCTGCAGTGAACAGCACCCAGGCTGTGCCCTGGCTGTGGGTCCCATACCCAGGTACGTGGCATGGGCCGCTTTTCTATATAATCTGTTGTCAAATGAGGTGAAGCGAAAACTGTACCTGCTCCAGCCCCAGGCCTAGTCAAGTCTAGGTAACTTAATGTCATGTGTAACACATCCAGCCATCATAAACTGCAGGGGAGGAGGGAGGCTAACTCTAGAGTGCACCCTCTCTATGGTAGGCCGCACTCTCAACAGTAAGTGCTCTAGGATGCTCGAGAGAGCTTATCTCAGGGAGTTACACATCAAGACAAAAGCCCTTTGCATTGTGAGGTTTGTAGTTTCACTTCCGCTTCCAAGATGGGACCTTGAGCTCTGGCGGGCATACACAACCCTTTCCATTGGGCCACTTGGAAGCTGTGTCTTGTCTCCTGGAGAAGCCTTTTGGCACAAAAGAAGGAAGATGGGAGTTGTGGGTCAGTGGGATGGGCCCTGTGACCGATGCACTTCTGGATGGAGTAAAATGACATACAGGTAGCTAGTAGAGTAGGTAGGTAAGAACGATTTCCATATAAAATGTTTTAACATAATTCCTGTACCGCAGACATCACGATTCCCCGCTGTGAGAAACTGGCATTGCAAACATCCAATAGAAACCGTAGGTCAAGTTTCGAAGGGGCAGAAACAGGGCTTCCGCCAATAACTGCCTAGATCCCCGCTCCACCCCTCCATAGCATTGGTCTCCAAGCTGTCCATCAAAAGCCCTTTTAATTTTCTTTCTAAATAGTTAAAAAAAATATCTTGAAAAAGTCATTAAAATGAAAGTATAAGCATTCATAAAAAGTAGCTTAAACCAACAGTAGTCACTTCCTCTATGCGAATTCCAAGCTACTATTCCTTTTATAAAGTTTCTATCATAAAATGCATCCGTTTTAAAAGAAGAATATTTGTACTGAAATTTAAAGTAAAGAGCACATGGTTAAAATCTCTACCGATTTGAAAGCTTAATGTACATTGAATTGCACTCAGAGAACTGCAGCCATTTCATTTTGAAATATTTTTTTTTTATTTATTTAAAGTGTTTTATAAAGCGCAAACGTGACCCAAGTGTATCAGAGCGCTTGACATGTGTTTGGAAACAGAATAAAAATACATGAAACATAAAAATGAACACATAACATGGAACACATTACCTTGAACTTAAACTTCAGCAAGATATGGTATGTTGTATCAGGGTTATTATTAAAAATCCGCCATTCAATTATGAGGCACTGGGATACATTCTCCAAGATGTTCTCTCAAGCGAATACTTGAGAATGAAGTAGTTTGAGCCCATGTGGAATAAGAGCTTCGGGCCATCTGCTGGAGGGGTTTCCATCCTCCAGAGAGGATATCTCTAAAGAGTCTGATATCTCTACAGAGTAGCTGCCACCACATGGGGGCACTGCTGCAGGTCTGTGTAGACTTTGTGTGAGAGTTGATATAAGATTTTGAAGCACTTGTGATGGCTGTGGATTGACTATTACTGCAGTTTACTTGACCCTTTCATTTTTTTTAAAATCATCTTTATTGGTTTTCAAAAAGTTCAGCATGTTACAAACTTTGCCAACTTTATTACACAAAGCATTTCAGTGACAATTGTTAAATCGACTCACAGTGGGCTACCAATCAATGTGGTATGCTAGTGTCAGGAAACATAAATAACATTTGCTGCCTGCCATTAAGTATTATAGACACTATAACCAACAAATAGAAAAGTAAATGTTGCTTTTCTCTCACTTGTTTGTGTTACAACCAAGCTGCTAATCGCCTAAAATTGTACATTCACATCTAGCTTACATTTAATTGTGATGCAGACCATGTGGAAACAGGGATGAACAGTAATGCGTGAATGTTTTGAGACAGAGGGAGTGGGGGGGACAGCGTATGTCCTATTGGAATGCATATATATGTGTGTTAGGCTGAGCTCATGTCAAATACAGTTATATCTGCCAGAGGCATATCATGCACGCAGTTATGCGACATAGTAGTTGCATCGGTACACCTCGCCCTCCCACAACTTTCCCCTCCCAAATGATACACAGACAAGTAAGTTGGGAATAAGAAGTTGCAGGTTTATTTGTGATACAAATAACAGAGCGGGTTAACTGACAGGCGACCCCCCTAAGCCCCGCCACCCCTCGTGGCAGGGCGCCTGAAGTTGAGCCAATGATGCGGACACAATGGCCCTAGCCAGGTGTCGATCCTGGGAGGCACCAGCCTCCCACCGGTGGACCTATCGTCCACCTGCCCCACCCTCCGGACAAGGGAGAGTCAACTCACACCTTGCCCATCCAGGCGGGGCGTTATTAGCAAACCCCCGGTTGTTCAGGCTTACAACCGCCCTAAGGACTAACGGGGTGCCGTTGAACCAAGTCCCCGAGAAGGGCCCCTCGGCTTATATATGACTCATCGCTGTGCATTTGCACGGGGGCTTCAGGTCCTGTTCCTGCGCCTGTCCTGCATGGGGTTGCCTTACCACCTTTTCCACAGCCTTGGGCGTGGCACCCGCTGCGCCCAGGGCCCCCACTACCTAGCCTTAGTCCTACTCTATCTACACCCCGCTTTTTCTAGCGCTTCCCCCAGGTCTAATAGGAAGATCGCCATGCCCACTTTGGATAGGTGCACCCCATCAGATTCCCAACACCCACTGGATTTGGCGTGCAGCAAGCCATGCCTAATAAAACCCACCCCTCTTTGTTCGCTGAATTTCCGCATTGCTGCGTTGACTCGCCTGCGAGTGACTTCCAATGCCCCTTGTGATGCTGCCCCATGCCAAATTGGTCTGGGAGTTATTTCTGACCAGTATACCTTGCACTGTCCTACTTCGCCGCTCAAGGTGCTCAGGTCCTTAAACGCCTCTTGCCTAATGCCACCAGGTCGTTCCCCTCAAGATGTACCACCAGTATATTTGGCTTCTGCCTGTGTTCCTTCAAAATTTACGCAGCGTCCCTCACAGTGCTGCCCAGTGCATCCCAGGGAAGCCGAACCATGGTATGTTTGTGTTGTTAAAACCATGCTTCCGGGTGTTGGCCTTCACCCATCTCGCCAGTCTGGTGACATAAGAGTGCCCCATCACCCATACCTCTGTCCCTGCAATAAAACACGGTGTGTTGAAAATTGTTGTTTATTGACAAACTTAAAGCACTGCCGCTGTAACTTCTAGCGCCTCCTGCGATGTGGCCCCATGCCATAATGGTCTTGGAGATATTCCTGACCACAATATGCTGCATTGTCCCAATTCCCTGCTCATGATGCTCATGTCTCTCCTCATTGCATCCAATAAATGCCTCTCGCCTAATGTTACCAGGTAATTCCTCCCTAGGTGCCCCACTAGGATGTTTGCCGGCCGCCTATTCTCCCGCAATGTCCTACGCAGAGTCACCAAAAGTGCCGCCCAATGCATTCCGGGGAAACCAAGATATATTAGTGTTGGTGAAGCCATGCTTCCAAGTGTTCGCATTCACCCTTCCCGCCAGCCTTGTGGCATAAGAGTGCCCCTTCACCCACACCTCTGTCCCTGCAATGAGCGGGCATTAAGGGGGGCACCCCACATGCCAAGTTATAACTACCCACTTGTTATTCTTCCTAACCCAAAGCCCTTAAGGGATGACAAGGCGGCCTTCTGAAATGCTAATGCCCCATATCAGGAATACAACTCACCAAGTTGCATGGGGCCCTGCCAAATCATCTTACCTCTGCTAAGGATAGCCATCTGTGATAAGAGCCCCAATAAATTAGATATCAAAGACATCCCCTATTTCCCCTAAGTTGCAGGTATTCTTCGAAAGGGGCTCAACCGCCTACATCAATGGAGAACTCCAAGATCAATGCAGACCATTATATTTCCTTAAACTGGCCAGCGGCTGTGGACACCCTAGGCCTATGGTATGGACCATCCGCCGAGTACCAGGAGCATTGACTACTATATTCAGGGCTTATTTCTAAAGCGCTTGTCCTTTCAGAACATATCCCGAAGCTCCTAAAGCCTTTTCACTGGTTTAATGGTTACCTGAGCCTTCAGAAAGAGCTAATGTAAGTTGTGGGCACGTTCCCCAATTAGCACGCCGGAAAACCTTTGTGCATTATCACCCCATCCTCAGGGTATGATCTTGGGAAGCCTGGCTATGAAACCCATAAATGACTGGGCTGGAAGGTAATTCAACACAACCTAATATACAGCGCTGCATTGCCAAGATAGTACCTTTCATGTTGTACAGAAGCTATCTGGGGATGCTGGTATGGCCCGCTGTGGACTGGGGGATATGCTTTCTGTTGTATTATGGAAGTGTGTTTGGCAGAGACAAAGTGCTGACCTAGAGGTCCTTGCTCTGCACTTTCCTAGCCCACAGGTGCATCGCGTTACTTGTACTAGTTTATTTGCTCTGGTGTGGTGTGACTATTCTGCTTCTGTCTTGTTTCGCAATGATCAATTCGTTGAGGTGTGACACGGTACATATCCTGCCTCTAATATTTTGGAAAGATCTAATAATAAATCTATTTATACGGTCAGTAAGCTGAGTGATAGGTCCTTTCTGGTGACATTAGTAAAGAAAACTGAATCTGATGTTGCTTTTTTGTTGCTTTAAGTTTAATTTGGAGGTTTAACCCTCCAAATTTATATAGCTGTCTTCTGTCCAGCAACTCTTCACGCAGCTCCCTGCAACTCAGCAGGGCTTGTATTGGAGCGAATCTTGGGTCTGCCTACTTGTAAAGCCGTCTTCATCCATTCTAAAAATGGAGCTATAATATCAGTTTCATGTCAGGGAACCTGCGGGCTCAGCAGCCCTCACTTTTAATCGGAATGACCATTTCCAAGCAGCTATGAGGCGTCGCCCTGGCATTTGGGGTGAGGATTTTCCAAATGCTGAGTACTCAGTAGAAACTACCTACTACTGTTGATACTTTTTGATGGCCCTCTACTCTCGCTCAAAAGGGCTTGCCCCTGCGCCCTTTACCCTGATGTTAACACAAAACTAACCTGATTGCCGCATCTCCCCTGCGTCTACCTCTGTCCTAGCCCGAACAGGAAGCAGGAGGCACCAGGTTCCCCATGGCCAATCGCAGAGCTACAATCCACCGTTGTGCTTGGGCTGAGCACCGTGGCTCGGTGCTCGGACACGCAATGGGAGCCTGGGATGTTCTCCCCCCGGGCTACCCTGCAGTCCGGTGGAGAACATGGAAAGTGCTAATGAAGGTATGGCCAGTCCAGGCGGGCGGACAAACATTCATGAGCCCGTGGATTGGGCGAATCACTTCTCCCCAGATCCTGTGATCCCTTGCCATGGCGGAGTAGCGGCCACAGGTATAAGTGTGTACTCCGCTTCACCTCGGGGAGTTTGGCTCCACCCCAGACGTTGAGGTGTCTTTTATTTTGTGACCCAAAACTGAGTTGAAGTTTTCATCCACAAATCCCTTTCCTCCCTGGTCATATTACTGTACTTAGAGCCGCCAGGTCATTTACACATGCACATTGCCTTCTGTTTTCTTTCTAATGCAATTAAAACACTTCTGAACTTTCTTTCCTGCGGCACGTTAGTTTGTCTCTATTGCAGTCTTTAAGTAGATCACCTAATAAGCATCTTCTGCTACCATGTATGCTGTATTGCAGTCACAATTTAAATTCCTGCCGCACCCGCTTATACCTTCATCCTTGCAAGGCTGATAAACAGACTCTATTGAGCTGTCCAATAGTGATATCTGTTAGTTGTAGTGCTGTGCATTGGTACAATCTGACACAGGACGTGCTTTGTAAACAATCTATTTTGCATAGTAATCATTTCTTTCATGCTGTGTTTAATCTACACTTGCTTTAGCTAGGTTATATAAATTGGTGCTTCCACTATCAGTTGTATGTTATGATGCTTTATATTGGACATCGATGGATGGCATAGTACATAAGTTATTCCGACCATGCAGTATTCCGTAAGGATAAATATATTCGTGAACTCTGATGGTGCTATGCTCAACTCTCTCTCTGACACTGCAGTTCGTGAGATAAACTGGACACATTTCCTTGTATGGAAATGTGGCAATGACAATTGTGACGTGCTGTCATTCAAATATTTGCAAGATTAGTCCTATCATCCTGGCAAAGTAGTAATAGTGGAAGGAGGACAAGGGGCCAACAGGGAACCCGCTTTTGCTTCTATAATCCTTTTGTTTTTATTACCTGTTCACTAATAACAAGAGAAATTGGAAAAACACATTGTGTCTTAAATCGATTAGAGGGATTCTGTCAATGGGATCACTGATTGATGCAGCCTCAAACTTTGGATGCATTAAAGGATATTTTATGGTTAAGTTCTAGTGAAAAGTAAAGTGCTTCACATTCCGAATCAATAACAGAACAATTGGCTGCAAGAGGTTATCTGTCAATTATGGCCAGCCCTCCACCCCTTTTAAGGGGTCTATCTCGCCAATATATCTGTAATCCAGGGTGAACCACGGTAACAAAATAGGAAGCCGAGGCAGCTTCTGCCAGGTCTCAGTAAGAAGCTACCGATCCGGACTTTGATTCGTAATAAGATCTGCTAAATCAAAATTATGTCGACCAAATATCGAAAAATAGTGAGAGCACGGCGAATATCATATGTTGCTAAGCCACTGGCCGTAGATATCAGCAGGCCCTATATTTAGCACGATATAACCACAGCTGCAATGTTATACCCTTAGCGGGCAGGATTGACACGCAGGGTTTACTCCGCAACAAATGGCATTAGAGGTTACTATGCAAAGGGGCAACAAGTGTAAACATCTTGAGACGAGACGTCAACTTGCGTCACCTGCTGGGTTTAAGTGCACAAAACATTGTTCGTAACGCCTAACGCAAACATTGACCCTACAGTGCAAAAGAGTCATAACAAGGCGCTAAAATTACATTAACACAATTGTGCACAGGGCAGGGGGAATCTATTGATAATAATACTCCTACATACCCCATGAGAGCTTGTACGCACAATGCTTACCAAAATGTCTAGTGCAATGAGCTGATCGCAATTGTACAGCGCGCTTTGTGCAGATGTGCAAAAGGCAATATTAAAGTGCTTAATGAAACATTAACAGGAATGTGCTAAAAGGCGAACTTGTTAACGTGCAGCTAAACAAGCTGAGAACGTTGCAGCTATACCACTGCTCCAATCTCTGCCGGTACTATTACCTCCACCAATAACCCAGCTAATGATTTATGAAGGGGGCACTGAATCAGGAACTTCCTTTGAAAGCCTTGACATCCTGGAATAGTGCTTGCCACACCTACTAATAATACCGCTCGTGGCGCTTGGCGTGTTCTTGCCGCGGCAGGGCACAGCTGGACTTGCCTTTGTCGCCCTTTTGCTGTGCCAGTTGCACACCCGCTGCTAGCGTCGGCTGCATGGATCCACAATTACTTCTTTGATTAACCCTCCCGATGAGGGGCCGTGTCTGAATTAGCTCTGCGAGAGCGAATCTTAAAAGCGTGGTGGAGGGCGAATTAAAAGTGCAAAGCTGGAGTGTAGCAAGCCCGTAGACCCCCACAAGCTCCCCTGTAAAGGAGACGCTACTGGTAATATAATAATATCCAAATACAATTGAGCCCGAGCAACACTTAAATCTATTAAAATTAGGAAATCAGTCCCTTCTACCAATAAGAACAAATTCAGCAAAGTTAGTAGGAGTGAAGGCGAATGTTTTGGGATGCCGTGCAAAAAGGCCAAGTGCATCAGGCAGTAACTATTTCTCAAAGCCTAGCCCTGTTATCTGCTCGTGTATCAGAAGCCACTTTCATAAACATATCAGTAGTGAGTCCAGCAGCCTATGTAAACTGTTTCTCATTTGTAACAATGGCTATAGCAGACTTACTTGAACCTGTAAAGAATCGCTGTATCGAAAACCAGCACCAAGCTCCTCTCTATCTCTGAAACTGACAATCTGGATGTTAACTCTCACCCAATCGAGCAAGATCTTAAAAGCACATGCATCCGACTCTCTGCCATTAACTTCATAGTTGCGGGTACTCGTTTCGAGTCTGGCAACAACTATTCAGAGACCTTGGGCAAATCATTTATACTCTTCGTATACCGCCGCATACCGGTGGGGCCCTACAGTGCGACATCTTGATTAGGACCCGCATTCCGGCCCCCGCTGAGAACCCAGGGGGGGCCTGCCCTTGACTGCACTGCCCGGCGCGCTCTCCCTCGGGCCCAGGCCACACAAACCGCAGCTAGGCACGCTCTCCCTCGGCCCCCAGGCCACACAAACCGCCGCCCTGAATGCGATCCAAATTTGTTGGTAAGTTCTTCAATGAACAAGTTGCTGAGGACACATTACAGGAATCTCTTTTAGATTACTTAATTGGTCACAAGAAGCTGCATTTTCAGCTATGTTGCGCTTTTAAAGCACAAAATGGATCGTTTGCCTTGGTTTCTGCTCAGGGGACTGTGACCGGGACTCGAACCTGGGTCCTCTCGGTCCGAGGTCGAGCGCCCTAGCCGTTAGGCCACCTCGTCTCTGATAAACAAAACAGCATGCGGCGAGGATCTTGTGGTTTTCAAAAACCAATTGCGCAGCCTAGCCTCCGCATCCGTGTCCCGTGTAATCCCAATAGTAACAAATGAGTAACATTGGATCATTTCTTTAAACATTTCGGCTACCAAGAAGGCAACACTGGTATAAGCTCACGACGGTAAACCTGCCTCACATACACCGCTTTTAAGGTCACTTGGCAAATATGGGCGACTTCCCCATCCCTACAGGCACAGGCAATGGCCGCAACACGGGTAGCTGAATCACATTTTAGTTCTAGTTCTGGCAGCAGTAAATCTCCGTACATGCCTGCATGCATTGGTGTGCCGGCATCGGCCAACGAAATTGTAACAATAACCTCAGCGCACTTCGCTGCCTCGGGCCAGGCCTGAAACCCGGGCCCTCACTTACGAACATGGGCTGGCAGCACGTGCTGGCCTCAAACCAAGAGACAGTAGATAATTATTAAATGCCCATTTCGATGTCGCAGGCAAGCTTGGTTCACTGCCGACTTGGATGGGACGACAGGGAATTCGGTAAACGTCAATGTAAACTGGCCAGCAATAACTGCTAAAACCCGGCGCACGGAGCCCGGCTTCTCACTAACCGGCAGCGCAGCCCTGTGCTCCCATCCCCCCTCGGCAATGTCCCCGTGACCAGTGATAACCAGCATCACCCCTCCCTGTGGGGAGGAATCTACGCACACGGGCCATGACACCGGGCCTATGCATCCTGCCTGCCCGGAGCTCTGTACATGCAACATGGGCACCGCGTTTGCACACGGGATGGGGACGTAGGGGCGTGCCCGGATAACATTTGTTTTTAAACAAAGGGCCCTCCCTGTACTAAGCAGGCCAAAACCCCCCCACTCCCAGTAACCCCGTCATGCCCAAAAGGACATGTCCGCTCTACCCGCCACCGCCTCCCACGCCTCTCGTGCATCGTCTCGCCTTCCTGGACACCTCCACCTCCCCATCGCATCCGACCTCGGAGCCCCTGTGCAACTTGGTTTAGCCCAAGGACGGTGTCCGGGGGGAGGCGAGAGAGCGTCCATCTTACCGTACCCGACGTTCAATCTTTGGGAATTTGTGATCCCGACGATCGACGGTGCTCGACGAGGGAGATGCCAAAGCAGGGAGGGGAGCTGAAATTGCGGGCCTCACGTCCGGGTCGTGGGGTGAGGAAAAGGGCCTAGGAGGGGCTAACGGGCCTAAGGCTGGCGAGGGACAGCCTTGCGACCACAATGGTGGAGGGGCAGCAGCAAAGAGGCCGCCGTGAAGGAGGAGCTCACCTAATAACCTCCCAAGGAAGGGAAGGGGTGGCCTGAACTAGCGTGACCCCGCCTCCCCGCCCCCTCCCACCAAAGGGCTGGCCTCGGTTTCCTGCGCCCTACTATGGGGTTTGCCCTCCCATGGGGTCCCTTGCAGGGACATCGGGCATCCTTCATGGTGCTGTAAAAAGTATGAAGAGCGGAGAACCGCCTCACGGCCGGGTTGAGTTGGATTGATTCAATCTATCTTTATGACCGCAACAAGTATTCTCGCCATTGTGTAGGATTAGACCGTGGGGGGATATAAGAAGTAATGAGTGCCTGCACTGTGTATTCCGCCACCAGTGCCTTGTGGAGGTACTGTTTAAGGAACACATATCTAAACCAGTTGCGTCTAGCTGCCATCATTAAAAAGTTACCCAGCTTCCTCTGTAACTTAGGACTTGGCCCTCTCTATACCTTGTATGGCTGTGCGCCACATGTATGCATGTTTTCTATAGGTCCGCCTTGTGCATTGGAAGATGGATGGTCTACTTTAATTGGCGTGATCATCGTCAGCTGGAAAGTTGAATCTCAATAGAACTGTGGGCCAACCCTGAGTGGCGGCTGACGCGGGATCCTTCCTTACAGCTGGGTCTGTGCGGGAGCTGAGCTGGTGGCTTCAATGAGGCCAAAATATTTCAGCACCCAGTCACACTGAAGGAACTCAAATCCTCTGTCCTCCCTAGTAGAATGGGAAAGTCTTCTGGCTCACCCCCAAAATCAAAAGTTTTTAAACATTATTTGCACATATAAAATTAACACACTAGTAGAACCTCTTTGGTGTGAGAAAATGTATCATTTAATCAGCACATCAGAGCACAGGCTCATAAAAAGCCATGTTGCTTTAGCATTTGAGCCCTATCCCTCCACATTCTGCCCTCTCTATGCTATTGTCATCCGCGGTTGGTGGAACAAACAAGATACATCAACCACAGCGCGTCATATGAATGGATCGAGCACAGTGATCAGCGGAAAGACCTTGAAGAAACAGTTGCAGTTTTGTGACTGAGACGGAGAAGGTTCATCAAAGACAGCAGGAACACTGACAATGAAAATAAACAAAGAATATTCTGCTTGAGAGTGTGCTGCACAAACAACAGTCAATGAAATCTGCGGGGAGACAAGGGTGACATCCTTTTCCAACAAGATGGCTTCCAGCTTCCTAGTGTGGCCTGTGTAACCTTGTTATAGAAAACACATTTCTATATATCCTAGGAAACTCCTTCCACTGGCAACAGCATTGTATACGTGTATAAGTGTATCATCCAGTGTAAATATCTAACTTTGCAAATAGTAAATTTTAAATGAAAACATAAATGCAGAAAAGTATTCAACAGAATGGATTCATTGTTTCCCTGTATGGCTGTTTATTCAGTGCTCTCTCTGCCTTGCTGCTCCCTGTAATCCCATCAGTTAGGTGGTGTTGCTACATTGTTTCTTCTCACCTATCTCGGTTTCACATGTGCATAAATCACATTTTCTAGCATGAATGTCCTTGTGATGCAGGCATCAGAAGCAACAACATAGATAGACGTCCATGCTGACAAAAAGTTTGTGTGCCAAAGGTTGACATAAATGTAGAGCTAAAGGTTATTCCAAACCCACAAAAGGAATTAGCACGAGTAGACACGGGCAAAAATTGTGTTAAAAAACAATGTGCCGACAAATGGGTCATACAAACATTTGGTGCAGTTAAGAAGCCATTAACAACCAGCCTTAACAAGCCCAGAAAAGATACATAGGAGTTGGACATATGCCAACACAGGAAGCAGTTACTGCAGTTGTCCAAAAATGACCCTGGAGAAGGCTGTGCAGTGAAAGAGTCTACAAAATGAGGGTGACAATGTGTGACAGGCCTGAAGAGGTGATCAAATAAAGGAGACACGATAGGAAGACTCTTAGAAAAAGTTGCATCCTCACTTCAATAAACACCTAGCCTCCCACTTGCCTGTGGCCTCCAGTTCCTGTTTGATCCAGACTGATCCAGAGATGATGCTGCCCGGACATTCCCGCCAATGTCTTCCTGCCAAAATTTTCCCACTCACCGTTCTTTCCACCACAGAAACTCCGCCCACCCCAGGACCTACTAAATGCACGCCGCACCGCCTGCACTTGGACCGCGCTGAGCACCAGGATCCCTGGCCCTCCTGCCCCCCAAAGAAACACCATCACCGAGCTCTACACCCTTAACCCCAGGTGCCATGACAAACACTGCATCGAACCACGCTCCACTGTAAGATCTTTCACCTGCACCCATAGCCACTTCACCTGCCACAGCACCCACATCAGTCAATCAACCAACCCCACCCCGAACACACCTCGGACAGCACCTGAGCAAAAACACCAACTTACATGCACCCTTCTCAACACACACTCACTATGCAAACATTCCACCAAATTATGGGACCTCATCACCACCCTCAGACACAACACTGTCTTCTTCACTGAGACCTTGGTCAACCGCACATCCGCCCCAGGAATTGCCACTGTGATCCTCGGCGGATATAAAATCACACACCCGGACCTCACCAACAAGTCGGGAGGAGTAACAGCCATCATCCACAAAGAGGCCACAGAGTGCACCTCCACCAACACCACCACCACGGAACATCTCAACTTCAAGCTGCAATTGAACCTCGAACAGGGAGTGAAGAAATACAACACCTGGATCACCACTTGCCCAGACAACATAATCTCCATAAAGTCAAACATCCAGAGGAAATCTTCCAAAAAGACCAACTGGTACACTCAAGAACTCAGAACAGTGAAACAAGACAGCAAGCAGTTGGAGAGGAGATGACAGGCCAGCAAGGCCAACTCCGACAGGGCAGCCTTCAAGACCTCCCTCAAACTCTACCACCACCTGCTGAGGACAACAAAGTAGACAGTCCGAGCCTCACACATCGAAACCAGCACCAACAACACCAAGGAACTTTTCGACATTGTTAAGGAATTCTACAACCTGGCTGCCAGCCACTACATCATATCCTCACAGGAGCTGTGCAACAACCTTGCCGACTTCTGCCACAACAAGATCGCAACCATATCAGAAACGTCAAACCCCAACGCACACCTACTGACTTGCTCAACAGATATGCAAACACTGCAACAAACACAAACCACAGACTGACCACCTGAAAGCTGCTCTCCACCCTGGACACCAACTCCACTACTGAATTCATCCACTCTGGAGCTCCCATAGACCTATGACCGCACCACATCTTTAGCCTCGGAAACCAAAGGATCGGCCAGGAATTCACCCACCTGCTAAACACTACTGCAACATTTCCCAATGCCTGGAAACATGCTGAAGTTAGACCTCCACTGATTGCAGTGAACTCAAAAACTACAGACCAATCTCACTGCTCTCATTCCCAGTGAAGGTACTTAAAAAAAAGAATCAACAAGCAACTCATGACACACCTGGAGCCAGACACTGATGAAATCTGAACCGTCCTGCGGAGAAACAGCAGCTCTATTCCTCCTCGACCTCTCTGCAGCCTTAGACACCGTATCCACCACATACTGATCGAAAGACTCACCACAGGGGCATCCAAGGGGAAGCTGTCAGATGACTCACCTCCATCCTCACCAGAAGAACCTAGAGCATCCACCACCCATCCTTCACCTCCGAACCCAAGGAGATCACCTGTGGCCAGTAGCGGCTGGTGCTTTTAAAAAGTGGTGGCAGAAAGTTAAATATAAAGTTCAAAGGTGGGGGGGAATCGAGGGTACAACGCAAATGGGTTAGGTTTGACTCTCTGCATTGGCTCAACATCCTGTGATTCGGGCAAACCGCGTAATTGCCTAGTGGCTACAAAAATGCCGATGTAATGTTATTACTAACTTGAACTGGTGAGCACTACGCCTATAGTCTGATGTTGATATCCTGTGTTTTAATATTAGTGCCTTCGCCAAATGTACTACACAGCCATTCAAGCAATATTGTAATTCCAATTCACAAGAAAGGCTCCAGACTGCTCCCCGGTAATTACCGCCAGATCACTCCCCTCGATACAACCGGGAAGATTTTTGCGGCTGCTGTCCTAGACCATCTAAAAAACTGGGCATTTACAACCGGCTCTATTCCTTCCTGTCAAGCTGGATTCAGATCCAAACACTCGGTCATAAACAATATTGCAGTACTCCAAAGAATACTTGAAAAATATGTGATTAGAAAATCCAGTAGTATATGCAGTGTTCGTAGATTTTACCACAGCTTTCGACAGGGTCGACCGAGTCAAGCTTTGGTACAAACTCCAAAAAATGGGAATTTCACGAAACCTTCTTCATTTAATAACATCACTTTATTCGGGGACATGGTGCCAAGTCCAAATGGGGAGGGAGAAGGGTCTTACCTCCCCAATATCAACCCCAAATGGCCTGCGCCAAGGGTGTCTTTTAGCCCCCTTATTGTTTTCTTTATATTTGAGTGACCTACCAGAAAATCTCAACCAGGTCAACAACTTTCCGCCGAAGACTGCTTCTACTAAAATCCATTGTTTGATGTGTGCTGACAATGTAGTAATCCTCGACTTGACCCCATTAGGCCTCCAAAGAAATCTGTTGGCACTTACCAAATACACAGAAAAAAATTATTTAATTCCAAACGCACACTAGAACAAAAATGTTACCATTTACAAGAAAGAAGACCTACTACAAATATAACTGGTTATTAGGGGGAAAACCATTGGAAATTGTAAAAGAATATGTATATCTCGGGAGAACTTTCACTCAGTCTTTGTACAATCAGCCTCACCTCCAAAAGATGCGTTGAAACGCAGATGTCCATTCAGGGGCTCTCTAAAGACTTTATCCATCCACTGGTCAAAGACATTTCTCTTCTTTGCCCCAGTTATATAGTTCAAAAATTCCAGCCGTTTTATCTTATGCTATAGAACATATACCAATAACAGAAGGGAAGCAAATTGACATCAAAGAAGGGAAAATCCTGTGAAATTAACCAGGATGTCGCAAGCAGTCCCGGTTCAAGCTCTTAGGTTAGAACTATCGCTAGTTAGTTCTTACGCCAGAGGGATCTCAAACATAATTAGATGGGCGTATAACCTGGTTCATGCAGATCAAGGAACCCTAAGAGCACTGTTACAAATAGAGACACTCGGGCCAGACTCTCCGAAGTACATTTTTGGTAACAACCTAAGCACTGCTTTTAAACTAACATCAGTTTCCCTAGAAATGTTAACATCTTGGTCACCAGCTCAACTGAAACTTTGCTTAAACCACCTAACCCCAAGGATAAGCATGGAATTGGACATTCAACACTGCTCCAGGCTCTCAACATACAAGCAGTACGCGGATACAATAGCTTTTAAAAAAATCCAACCATATATCTTTTTTAATTTAAATCATGGAGTCACGCATAGGGTAGACAAACATGAAGACCGACTAACGGAAGTGGAGCGCCGTATCTCGGACCTAGAGGACACCGCCACTGCGCCCACGTCCCGAGCATGGGACATGGAGAGGGTCCTCAAGGTAATAGCAGCCAAGAATGAGGATTTGGAATCCCGTTCTCACCGCAACAACCTTCAAATACTTGGCATATCTGAGACAACAGCTACAGGGTGAATGGAGGACTTTTTTGAACGTCTCCTTCTAATGCTGTTTGGGAGGGATGCATTCTCGTCGGTCTTAGTGGTGGAGCGGGCGCACCACTCACTTTCTGCATGGCCTGTCCAAGGCGCCACTCCCTGGCTTATCATAGCCAGGATATTAAATTATCGGGACCGCAACACTCGCTGCCCTTCGCCTGTCTAGAGAACATGGGCATCTCCGTTTTGAAGGTTTGGCGATTTCTCTCTACCCTGATTTTACCATGGCAGTGCAGGAGCAGAGGAGAAAGTCTCTCCCAGTAAAAAAGAAACTGCAGCAGCTCAATCTGCCCTATGCTATGCTCTTCCAGGCATGGCTTAAAATAATGCACTCGGGGAAACAGGTATTTTTCAACACCCCACAACAGGCATAGGATTTTCTTAAAAACCTGCCAAAGCGGCCGGCGGCCCGCGACTCTCCTCCCCACCCCCTGGAAGAACACGGCGGCACCTCCGACATAGAATGAAGAAAGGCCGCACCGGACCTGCACTAATCGCTGATTGATGGACAGGTACTTGCCGTTATGACATGCCCTATCCTGGACGCATCTTATTTGTCATTACCGATGGATGCGGAGGGGAGAAGCTGAGACAAAGACATTGAACGGGATGGCCCGCGCGGTCTCATGACGCGGGCTCCCCTCCCTGACGTGCGCTGATGAGACTACAATGCCCTGGACGGGACGGGCGTGGTAATTTCTATGTCCCACTATTGTGACCTGCAAGCTGGTAATGACAATATCCTGGAGGACGCCCAGGCCCGGACTGGCCGTTGCGGGCACCGGGCAATCCCCCGGTGGGCCGCATGGTTGGGGGCCGGTTTTGGCCCCCTGGGGCCGTTTTTGTTACAGGGCCGTTATGCTGCAAAAACGGCCCTGTAACAAAAACGGCCGAAAACCGGCCCTGGCACAGAGCGCGGCCACACCTCCCCCTCCTCCCGGAGGTGGGATGGGGGGAGGGGGCCAGCCGAGCACTTCGCCAGGGCCGGTTCTGGTTCCCAGTCCGGCCCTGAGGACGCCTCTATCCTCGCATTGGTCACCCATTAAGCCATAGACCTAATATATGAACCTACAGGAGCTGACCTTCTAATGTTGCCCGAACGCCCTCACTACTGTGAGGAGGCCTTGGTTGCCCTCTGGAATCCACCCATCAGGTGAACCCTAACTACTGTTGGTACATTTTGGCTGGGATAGAAATGCTTTGGTTGTTTGATCTTCTCCCTCATTCTTATTGTTTTGAATGAAGTTATGGTGTCTCTTGGGACACGGAAAAGTGGGGTGGGAGGGACGGTAGAGGTCCACAGGCAGGATTGGGCTGCTGATGTGGGAGGGGGGGAAGTTGAATTCCTGCCACAGAACCGCACAGGTTCCCAATCTGCCACAAGACACTGGTCATCAGTTCCTGATTGCTAAACCGATATGCGACTGCCACTTGACACACATTGATGATGAATATGTAATCCCATGCCTGCCGCCGTAGGTGATCCCCTGACCCATCCAGCATACTAGTTCCTCACATGGATTGTACGGGGATTGGGGGACCCGCACAAGCGCGGACAAATCCTAGCTTATCTAGACCGCCACAATATACACTGCGCGATGCTGCAGGAAACACATTTTAATCCTAGCGCTACTCCTACATTTGCTTCTCGCTGGGCCAGCTATGGCAGCTTCTGTTCCTGCTCATCGTATGCCCGAGGCACGTGCATTCTCATGAGAAAAACTCTCCCATACACTCCTATAGGGTCCATGGTGGACAAGCAGGGTCGATACTCTATCGCATGGGGCAGATTAGCCACATAGACTTTCACATTTGTCTCCTGCTATGGCCCCAACTCCGACGACCCAGAATTCTTCACGCTACTCTGGGGTAAAATCCTTAAAATAGACTCCACACACTTGCTATGGGGAGGGGACCTAAATGTAACCATTGAGCCTGCTCTCGACTGCTCACACCTGCAACCACACCACTATTCTAACTCCCAATCCACTTTAAAAATGATCGTCGCTGAGCATGAGCTCGTTAATGCGTGGCGACATTTTCGCCCGATGCAGAGGGAGGGTACCTGCTTCACCACGGCCCCGGACTCCTGGTCCAGAATAGACACGTGGCTTATCACTAAAAGGCTTATCCAGTGGCTGACACATGCCCTCCATTTCCCTCGCACTTACTCCGATCATTCCCCAGTGCTCATCACTCTTACCCCTTCGCATGAAAACTCTCCATTCTTGAACTGGCGTCTGAATCCACTTTCCCTGCTTGACTCAGGAGTTCAGCTTGAACAGGAGATCACAGACTTCTTCCAGCGCAACGAAAACTCGGTTGTGCACTTCTCCACGATTTGGGAAGCATTTAAAGTAACCATTAGTGGCCTTTGCATCTCCAAGAGCGGGGGAATCTTGAGAGACAGCAGGACCAGACTGCGCATGCTTTAGGTTGACCTCAAACATTTCGAGACTCATCTACAGACAGCCCGACGCCTGAGCTGCAGGCGCAGTTTAGAAGCACACTAGATGAGTACCAAGACACAGCTGAAACCGAGTGTAAATTCAGGGGAAAGTACTGCAGGGTCCGCCAATATGGGGAAGGTGACAGGCCAGGTAAGGCGTTGGCATCCCTAATCCGTCCCCTGCGGTTTTCAAATACAGTTCTAGAAATTGAGGATGAGGTTGGCCAGATACACAGGTGATATGGCGGATATAGTGGTAACCTTCTGGAGATTTTATAAATGTCTGTATGAAACTCAAAGGGACCACTCTATTGAGTTTGAATCCTTTTTTGAGGACACAGCGATTGCGTGGTTGGGGGATGGCCAACGGAAATTGCTTCTATGACATCACGAGGATGAGGAGATGGTGACAGCCATAATGCAGTTATCATCTGGAAAAGCGCCGGGGCCGGACGGCCTCCTGGCGGAATTCTACAAAACCTTTCATCACCTGCTCATCCCGGTCTTGCGACACGTATTCGAGGAAGCTAGGGAGTCCGGAATTCTTCCCCCCTCTTTGCGAGAAGCACACATCAACTCTATACCCAAGCCAGGTAAAGATGCTATGTTTTGGAACTTGTACAGGCCCCTCTCCTTAATAAAAGTGGATGTAAAAATCCTAGCTAAATTAATTACTAACCGCATCAGCCCCCCGATGACCGCATTGGTCCTCCCGGACCAGTCGGGCTTTGTACCTACTAGAGGCACCTCCCAAAACCTGCGCACATTGTTCGCGCTACAAAAGGACATGGATCCGGAGACAAGCGCTGCAACAATATTCCTAGACGCCACCAAGGCGCTTGACTCCTTGGAATGGGACTACCTTGCCTTCATGCTGCAGCAAATGGGGTTTCCCCCCCTTTCTGGCCTGGATCAACCGGCTGTACTCTGGGCTGCAGGCACGGTGCCTCATTAACGGTATACAATCGTCCCCCTTTGCGATAACCAGAGGCACCCAACAGGGGTACCCTTTGTCGCCCCTTCTATTTGGTATTGCCATTGAACCGTTAGAGGCCAAAATGAGACAACACCATCGGGAGTACGCCCTGGTCTACCCGGAAAGAAAAATTTTAATATCATTATATGCGGACGACCTGACGCTATATCTGAGAGGCCCCAACGTAAGCCTTAATCCAATCCTCCGTATACTGATATTGTTCGGTATGCTGTCGAGAATAAAGGTGAATTGGGGGCAATCCCAGATATTCCCCCTAACTGACTCCACCCCGCGATTCGAGCCTGACTATCCACTTGCCTGGTGCGCAAACTCGGTTACGTATTTGGGCCTCCGCGTCTCCCGCTGCCGGGAGGAATTGATGAGGGACAATTATGGCAGCATACTGGACCAATTGACGGACAAAATAACCAGATGGATTGCAATGCCCATATCCATGGCCGCTAGAGTGTCTTTGGTTAAGATGGTGATCTTACCTAAGCTTCTCTTCCTGTTCACTAACATACCTTACGCTCCGATCCGCCATTTTTTAACAGTATCAAATCACAGCTGATCAGATTGACATGGGGCGGGAAGCAGCCCAGACTGGCTTGGGAGGTCCTCACGTGTCCCTTTGACGCCTGAGGTTTTGAGGTCCTTGACATTGAATTATATTTTATCTGTGCTCAGGCTCACTTTGCGGCCTACTGGATACACCCCCCATACATGCCTCATCTGGCAGTGGAGGATGGACACATGGCTCCCACTCCCTACTCGGCATATTTTAGCGCCCCCACAGTACCTAGACACTTGGCGTCCACTACCGTTCAATGCACCACTCGCGCTTGGCGAGACCTGGCGCAGAAGCTCCAGAGCCCTTTACTATACTCACCCTTGGCACCTCTGCGGGGATGGCACCACATACCTGTTACACAGGAAGGGAGATGCTGCCGGATGTTACGGAATCTCTCCTGGCTCACTTGGGGTCAACTGTACACACAAGGGACTTTTTTGCACCAGTAAAGAGTTTTTGGTACTTCCTCCCCCACCCCGCTGGAGCCTTTTTACTATGTGCGACTCAGACAGGATATCCGAGCTCTTGCACCTTGCTTCCCACTCAAACCGCCTGTAATGGCCCCCTGCAACAGCAGGCTTCCCCAGAGCATGTAGTATCAGGACTATACTCCACCACACAGAGGGAGTGGGAGAGGGAACCTGCCCCAGCCAGGAACAGGTGGGAGGAGGACATGGAAGGTCCTTCTGCTGTCGTCAGACTGGCGAAATCTCGACCAACAGCAGATTACGACTCATACATTACAGATATCTACACCAACTTTATTATAAACCTGCCCGACTGCATCGCCTCCGGCTGCGTGACACCGACTGCTGTGTAAGGTACGGAGCAGAGGGGGCGGGGTTTGGACACCTAGCCTGGGATTGCCCACTGATCCGGAAATATTGGAGGGAGGCCCTTAGAGCATTGGACGAGATGACCGGGGTGCACGTGCCTGATACCGCCCTTGTGGTGCTCTTGGGGTACACTGAGCAGTTGCCTGTTAAGATCCGGAAATACACCTCTCTGGCCCTTCTGTTAGCAAAAATATGGATTGCATGCCGTAGGGGGGGAGAGGAAGAGCTCCAAAATTTAAGGAGTGGTTGAACGATCTTACACACTTTCAGGACCAGCTTCATACTTATGCTGAACTTATGCCACCTACATCTCGCCCAGGGGACATTTGGACCCCTCTGCAAACTGACCTTCTGAAACATATTGACAATGATGACATAAACCCAGACCAGCTACCGGAGGGGGCGGACATACGGGAAGGGGAGGGACACCGAGAAGTATTAGATTCATAAGATGTTGGTGGAGGCAGACTGTCTGGAGCTGTGCATCCTGTGGGTTTGGGGGGCGGCGGTGGGATGGGACGGTGGCACATGGTGGGGGAATGTGGTAGTAGTGGTCGACCCAGATGAAGACCAGTGGTAAGAGAACTGTGGCTTTATTAAGTTTCCGGGATAGCTATGTTTGTTAGAGACCTGAAAAGTTGGCTGACTAACTTGCATGCCCTGCTGACGCGGCCGGCCCGATGGGTTGTAGGTGGCTTGCTGTGCTTCTTCCCCTACCTCTTCCGAGGTGAGCTAAAATGTGACGCAGTGGGATGTAGGCACCCTGCTGTGTCAACTTTTCAAACAGTCAATAAAGGTCTTGTTGAAATCAAAAAAAAAAAAAAGGATCTTCAACAACACATTCAATGACTCCTGGTGGCCATCAAACCTAGGACCCACACTCCAACCATGGCAGGAACCTCATAATCATCATTAACAACAAGCTCACCATGAAATTACAGATCAACGCCGTCTCCACAACCTGCTTTCTCACTCTGTTCAAGATATGTAAGATCATCAAAGGGCTACTCCTACAAGCAAGACTCACCTTCACACAGGCCCTCATCACCAGCTGACTGTACTATGGCAATGCCCTCTACGTAGGAATCAACGCACCCCTTCTACAGAGAATTCACACCATACAGAGCGCTGCAGCCAGACTCATTCTCTGCCTTCTCTGACAAAACCACATAACACCCAACCTTCGGCAACTCCACCGGTTCCCTGAACAGAAGAGATGCCAATTCAAGCAGCTGAGCCACGCACACAAGGCTCTACAGAGCCAAAGACCTCCTCACATTAACCGCCGCCTGAACTTCCACCAGCCATTTAGAAGACTACGCTCTGCCTCCCTCTCACTTTCCCATACTCCCTGCATCTACCGAATATGAAGTGGAGGGCGCTTCTTCTCCTACACTGCAGTAAAGACCTTTAACAGCCTCACCATGCAGTTGCGGACCATCACGTCACTTCAGGAATTCCGAATGGCCCTCAAGACCTGGCTGTTGGAATAAACCTCCGGGATCTGCAAGAGCCTGGTTACCCTACTGGGTGATAACCCGCACTTCATAAATCCTGATTGGTTGATTTGATCCGACTACAAGAAGTCACAAGCTGGACCAGTGCAAATTAAATGACATGTTTAACTGCATCTCCTGCCATCAGCACATGTGCAGAAGTTGCTGGGGTATCACAAAGAGCACTATCTGCATTCCTGCTACGTGGACTGGAGGAAGTCATGCCCATCACACCACAGCACCTCAGGTTTCCCAAACCAGACCAGAGATTATATGACAGGACATGTTTAATCTATCTGTACCCAATCCCACACCCGCCCACGAATAAGAGACCGGAGTTGCACGTGACATCATGCCTTATGACATCACACACATGTCCAAAGGCCCAAACAGTACAAGCCTACACCACAGAACAAAGCTGACACTTAACACTAGAGAGTTGTTTTTAGCATTCTCCAATCCTGAGCCCGATGCCTAAACCCAATATGGGAGCTTTTTCAGGAGTCCAAGTGCAGATAATTATAGCCTTTTACCGCTGGTGTACTGAAACATACTCTTTCTATTGAGCCCAAAACTAAACACCAAGTACACCAAGTACACTCTTTTTGCACTTGAGCTTCAGGAGGCCAAAGTCGAACCGTCCAAGCCTTACACAGGGGGTGGTGTGGGCTTACAGACTCAGAACTCAATGAAACAACCAACACAGGTCAATAAATCAAAGTCCTGCCAATTCTTATTCT
The DNA here is from genome assembly GCF_964263255.1 of Lissotriton vulgaris. Classification (NCBI taxonomy): domain Eukaryota; kingdom Metazoa; phylum Chordata; class Amphibia; order Caudata; family Salamandridae; genus Lissotriton; species Lissotriton vulgaris. The sequence goes on along the minus strand of NW_028254425.1, from coordinate 614,033 downwards.
TTAGGAAATACAAATATTTTTACTCAGGAGAGATCTTGAGGTGAAGAGGCATGGCGTTCCAGGGTTCGGCGGCGAGGTAGGAGAAGGATCTTCCTTCGGTCCTGGTCTTGCAAATCCGTGGGACGGTGGCCAGAGCCAGTTGGAGAGAGTGGAGGTTGCTGGTGAGTGTGTGGAATGAGAGACAGTGGTCCAGTTATGCAGGTCCAGCGTCGTGGAGGGCTTTGTAAGCGTGGAGCTTGAAGGTGATTCTATTGTTGACTGGGAGCTAGTGGAATTTTTGTAGGTGTTCGGGGATGTGGATGCGGCGGGGAAGGTTGAGGACCAATCTGGCTGCGGTGTTCTGCATGTGCTGGAATTTTCCCGAGGAGTTTCTGGGTGGTGCCTGTTTAGAGTACTCCCTTCATACACAGAGTAATACTGCATAGATTATCAGATAGCAACAGTTGTCACAGATTCTTAGATGGTCAAACAGCAGTTCTAGTAGCGACAGTTTTTGCTGATACTCTGTGCAAAACAAATGTGGTTCCTGAGGTATTTCATCTGGGGTAATCTGTATTGTGGGGCTAATCATTTCCAGAAAATAATTTCTGGCAAATAGGTTCATGCCTTTTCTTGGTAAAATAGAGTTCCTTTTGTGTCCGGGTTCATTCCTTTGAGTGGAAGCCATCCTACATTGACTGCTGATGAGCAGGCTCAGCACCTCCACTGGTGGTGTACGCCAAGCACCGCCCACCGAGCCGTGATGTTGAGGTTCTTGCAGCAGCCCAGCCACCATGGTCTTACAGCAGTCCAGCGGTTACGGTCCTGGGTCTCGCAGAATTGAGTCTCGCAAAACTGAGTGAGCCGCCCAGCAGAGAGTAAGCAGCCCAGCACCAGTTGAGAAGAGGAAGTGCCAGGATCATAGTGCGTGTGGTCTGTGGGATGATGCTGCGTGGGTTCTTACTTGGGCTCATTCACAAAAAACCACCACACAAACAAACAAAGGCAGCAATCACCCCAGATAACAGTGTTGAAGGCATGTTGCAGCCTCCCATGCTGATATTGATCTTCTCTTGCCACTTGCAGATTTCTTACCATTACAATTGTGTACTGCAGACCACAGACAGAATTCCCATGACACTTGAGGCTCAGGTTGTGATGCTTCCCCGCCCCAAGCAATGGGGACACTTCAAGGCCCGCGGACCTCATCCTTGGCACCGCGGTTTAGGTGGCTTTGATTCATCTCTCCTCTGCTCCTTCATTGCGCCTCCCCTACAGAGTATCATCTTTCTTGGGCAATGGCACCACCAATGCTCCTCATGGGCAGTCAGTCAGCTCTCTGTTTCAAAGCTGGATACAGGCCCCCCACAGTGATTGAACTTCCCTCTTTACTGGTCCCCAAACTGGCAAGGGGAGTTGGCAATAGCTACCCCAATTTTAGACCTCAAAGATTTGTTGGGTCACCACTGGAAGGGAGACCACCACAATTCAGAATAAACATCTTGGTGCACTAGTTGCTTTATACCCAAGTTAAAGACAGTACCTGTGTGATTCACCAAGGCTTTTGCTTATTTCCTTCAACCTGGTTCCGCCAATGTGTTTGTGATTAACACTACTGAGTTGGATCCAATACAAAGGGTCCCTGGAATGCTCTGGGGGAAGCCATACAGTTTGCATCTGGGGACTAGTAGAATGTAATAAAGACAAAACGTATCCCGTATGTGGTGTGTCTGCACTGTGTTGGATGTGTGTGCAGTGTTCTGTGTAAGATGATAGGGTGTGCCATCAGTTAGAGACTCAGAGATCTGTTTTGAGATGTCTTAACTATGCCTGTTCAGCAGTGGATATAAGATGATAACTTAGAGAGGAGCCTGTGACTGTTATATTTAATATTAATAACAATAACTTAAAAACACATGGTTATCAGGTACAAATTCGGATTTAAGTAATAATTTAATGAATTTACAATGTTTATCAATGTCCATCGACACAACTGAGAGGTGTGGTGGTCTCAAGTATTTTGCTTCCATGGAGCTTCTTGAATTACCCTTACAATCTGCGCCCTTTCGCTCGGAGCCAACAGTGATGTAAAACTCAAGGGTTCCTTCCCTCACATCTCCACAGGCTCAAGTGCCTGGACCAGATCACCACTCTGGTCAGTTCCGCACAGGACCACAACGCTTCCCATGCATGCTGCTCCATCACAAACCTTGGGCAGTTAGTAGCCTAGCCTTTGGGTTACTTCATGTTTCAAAGATTCTTTTATAACTATTGATAGTAAACATTATTTTCCTCTCCAACTTTTGTGTGTGATCTCCTGGCTTCTGCTGCCACCATGATGTAGAGGTAGAATTTCCGAATCCACAGATAATTTTACAAGTGCATATTTTGTAGCCTAACTCCCAATAATGATAAAATACTGATGCAAAAGGTAACAAGTTCCCTCTGCAACGCTAGGAGGCTAAGAATAGATCCATTCTTCTGGGTCAAAGAGCTACGATCAAAGATGTCAGCACAGCCTCATCAAGGCCAGCATGGCTCAGCATGGGCTGAGTGTAATGCCTTTTTTGGATCACAACCTTTCATGGCTGCCAATTGCTGTCAATCACTGACATCTCCAAACGTTTTCAATGTCTGTTTGAGCCAATATTAACCAAGATTTACACACACAATGACTCCGTCCCGCCCAGCTGAATTGCCCTTATTCAAATGAAAGGGCCCGGATGTTCCATTTATTTAAAATGTATTAACACATGCAGTTGCGGGCTTGCAATACTCGTGGAAGCAGGGGCGGTGGGTGACATTTGAAAGTGGTGGGGCGCAAACTGATTTGCATACAGCACCATAGCGAGCGAGCGAGCCCGAACCCCAAAAGGGGGGTTTGGGGGGGGGGGTCCTCCCCCTAGAAAATTTTGAAAAAAAAGAAGAAAAATTGTGCATTTTCAAGCAAATTTGAGAAAGCAGGAAGGTTAATAAAGCAATTGTGAAAGTGCAGTTATTACATTAATAGATGGCATAACATAGGTAGCTGCTTATTCAGTATAACCACAGAGCTTCATACATTCCGTCCTATTATGCTCAGGTGCTGAATTCAGACTATAAGACTTTCGTGAAAATCTCAGCTCTAAGAGCACAGCTTACAGTCCTCTTATGAACCGGCCTCCAGCTTACACCCAGCTCTACAGTCCTCTCACTAACCCGGCCTCCAGCTCACTCCCCCCCCCCCAGCTCTACAGCCCTCTCGCTAACCGTCCGGAAGAATTCCCAGCCTGAAATATTTTTCAACCCCCCCCCCCGAAATTTGGCTCTAGTTGCCCGCCTGCAGCTCACACAATCTCTCCATGCATGCCAAAAGACCCGATTCACGTGGGACAAAATCTCTATCTTTCCTGATCTTATGTTGGTATGCATGCCTCTCTTCCCCAAGCTCTACTGCCCTCTTACGAACGCGGCCTCCAATCACACCGACCCTCCCTTTGACAGACGCACCATCACCACAATTTCCTCTCCCTTCATTTCCCACGCAGGGCTCACACTCACCAGCTTCTCACCACTCCTCACTCACCCACACAATTTCCTATATCCCATTCCGCAATATCATTCTTCATTCATTACATTTTCCTCATCCGTATCCTCCTGGCAACGTCCTCCCTCCGTCATCCCTGCTCCCACTACAATCCTCACAATATGACTTCCTGCCTCCTCACAACACTGCCCTCACTCGCAACACTTCCACACGACCCATTCTGCTTCACACCTATATTGTTTAACAAATTATCTTTCACCCCAACCCCCGTGTACTTACTTTTCCCAACGTTTTCCCTCCCTACTTTTGGCTCACCTGCTCTCCCCCTACATACCACCGCACCTCAGTCCTCCCTCCCTTCTTGCCCCGCACACTGTCCATCATTTCCGTACACCTGTGGCGGGGGCCTGTGTGGTTTACAGTGCATACATCTGCCTGCCTAGCATGGGCTGTAGTCCAATGACAGCCATGTTAATTATCTGCGCAGACTAACTGCTTCAGTCTGTTTTTCTGCTGCCGCTGGCATACTGTAGCTGACTGTTGATGAATTTGATACATAACCACCGCCCCCAACTTTACCACACTCTTTATACACCACCAGCACACGATTTCTAATCTGCACAAATTCAGAAATGCTCTTTAATTGAGCAGCACATACAGCCAGCATTATCAGAGCAGTCTGAACAGCTACGTTGAGTTGATTGCCAAGTATTCAATGCCAATGGAAGCGCCATCTCAGAAGTCCTCAGAGCACTACAGATCCCCGGTTATAACAAATATTCCTACCTTTACAGCTCCATTGGAGACTTCCCTGGCAACAGTGTTAAAAGTTCAGCCCCGTCCCAGGCCGGTGGCGGCTGCACTGAGTCCGGCTGGTGTCCAGGTCTAATTGCCCGGGCAGCTGTTGCTGATGTCATGTGAGCGCGTGAAACCCGAGGTCCGGGCACCCTTCAGGTAGGGCGGCAGTCTCTCAGGTTTCTCATAGCCTCTCCCGAGGCTGTCTGTCAGGCAGGATATGCACACGTACCACCGGCTCGCTTACTGTATGTGCACACGTGCACACACAAACTTCGATTTTACATGAGGGCCCACAACGTGCAGCCCGATGGACTCACCATTAGCGTGCATTGATGGCAAACTGTTGTACATTGCACAGATCCCGCCCTTTCGAAAAACGGCGCATATATGAGAGATACGAATCGCCTCCCACCCACGCCGTGCTCCCCTAGCCAATCCTGGTGCTGCATGCAGCGCCAGGATTGGCTGGTCCACCGCGTAACATCCATTATTGGATACGCGGTGGACCAGCCAATCCTGGCGCTGCATGCAGCACCAGGATTGGCTAGGGGGGCACACTGTGCACTCGCCCTGGGCAGCCTTGTAAACCCGGCCCGGCTGAAGCCGCACCCCCGGCCCCTTGTCTATGTCTAAAGTGTTATTCGCGCATCGGCGCATGCGCGGGCAAGTCTCTGCCCGGTATTTCTCATGCGCACAGTGCTGGCCTGCTGCAGAAGCTGCTGTCACTCAAGCAGCTGCAGCAGACCAGCACCCCCGCCCTCCCACCTCCTGTGCACTCCAGACCGCACTGTTTGCGAAGATCAATAACAGAACACTAATTCATTAGTGTTCTGTTAACTTATGTTTATAGCTTAGCTGCAGACAGTGCCAATGCCACGGTGCGTCCAGGGCTTAGTGGGGCTACGCCCCTACGCCCCAATGGACGCACCGCGGCTGCGTGGAAGGAGGGAGGGGTGGGGCCGTTGCGCAGAATCTTGCGCAGGGGTTACCACAAGAGGGGGGGAGAAAGGGGCCGTTAAAATTAAAAAAAAACATTCAAAACGTACCTGCTGGTTCCACCCCGCCTCAGCTGCTCCTAAACAGGAAGCATGCTCCCGCCTCCCTCCCCTCCTGTAAGCCAATCACAATGTTGCAATGGCAGCGTTGTGATTGGTGCAGAGTCCGGGGCAGCACCCAGCCGGGCACCAGTAGGGACATTTTCTGCAGCCTAAATGTAGAGTGCGCATGACTGCTTAGGTTGGCCCCAGGGCCGAACAAGCAGTCAGGACACTCAGAGTGATGCAAGCCACTCCTACCCGACCCGCCTACCCCAAACCAGGCATAGCCTCAGCTACCACAGTGACCTGCCCTCAACCAGGCATTTCCCTGCCTTCTGTTTCCTCGCAGCGCAAGAAGCAGAAAATAAAATGGTATTTAAAATACCATTTTATTTTCTGCTTCTCGCACTGTGAGAAAGCAGTGGGGTGGCGCTCCAACGCCCAAATGGAGTGACCGCCACTGCCCCAGCATTCCACGTGGCACGGGAGGGAAGGACAGCCCTCGCAATGCTGTAAAGGCACCACAGTACTCCTGCAGCAGGGGACGCACTTTGGCGTGCCCAGGTCGCACCGGGCCAAGGGCGGGCCCATCTGTACCTGTCAGTGGCCAGAAGTGGTTGGGCCACCCTCTAAGTTGTGGACTCTGAAACTTTTTGCTTAAAATGGGTAAGTGCAAAGCACAATAACAAGAGACAGGGGGTGAACGAGTGCAGCAAACATACTATCCAAGAGATTGCATTGACCAAAGGCCATCTCCCTCTTATGGAAGGGAGGAGAGACCCGGATGTACTAGTGACCCCCCCTCTCCAAACTTGATTGCACCTTCACAAATAGATTAGACAAATCGAGTCGACCCACATACAAGGCCAAACAGCATTTCACTACTCCAGGATGAAATGGGTGCAACCCCTACAAGAGAACCTCCAGTCAAAACAAAAGGGGTGGTCCGAAGGCCAAGATTAACAAGTCTCCTAAAGTGCCTTCGCTTGGGGGTCCTGACATTTTGCCAAAAGAGGCACTCCCTGAGGGTAAAGATGATTTGTGTCATAGATTGGAAAAAATTGTTTTTATTGTTGATACAACAGCTCATGCTACGGCTAGGGGAAATCGAAGAGAGCTTAGCTGCCCTAACCATCCGGGGGGCAGTTAATAATTATGTTGCTGCTTGGAGGCTGAAGGTACCCTCCTATTCCCAGCCATTGAAGGAAACTATATTACGGGGAAGAGAAGAGGGCTCCTGAACACCCATTCATCGTATCTTACCAACCAGAGGTAAAGAGTAGGTGACCAACAACTAAGAACTCCTTGCATGTTAGAGCTCACACTTTTGGTTGAGGCACAAGAGTGGTCTACACAGAATTTGGGATCTACCATTCCAACTGAATCCACTGAGGAAAGAAAGAGGAGGATTTTAGGAGAAGGAGGAGACCCCTCACTTTAGATCTCCTGCCCTCCGCATGCCCTTTTATTATAATCCTGGCAGATACCCCAGCATTGAGAGAGGCCCAGCAGGAGACAACCAGCTGGTGAGTCGGTCCCTCAAAGCCTTAGAGGGTGATTGCATTCTTCTTAATGTTAATGAGAGAAGGGTTGTGGAGGACTTACTTGACGTACTTTCCAAAGTACCCTCTCAAGGGTCACGGATTCATGCCCCCCCCCTTTAGGGTACATTCATAGACCCATCAGGCCGATGTACCCTATGACGATGAGGAAGAGTATCGCAACGTATCTCCTTATCCTCCCGCATGTTACAGACTTAGCCAGATATGAAGTAAGAGTTGACATTCGCTTTACCCCTCTGCAAGATCTAAAGTCTGGTGATTGACTGAACAAAGTCCACTTGGCACCCTACGGACAATCTCCTTATCAACATAAAGCAGGCAGGGGCAGATAGTAAGGAGGCAGCCAATCACTCTTTAAAAATAGTTACCTGGAATGTAACTGGTCTAAAACAAAAAATGGGAAACTTAGAATGGAAACCTTTTGTAGTAAAATATGATATCTTATGTCTCCAGGAAACCTAGGGAACAGGTCAGATATTTTTTAGATGGTTTTAGATCATCCCAAACTGCAGCAGTTCATTCCTTGATGAGTAGAGCGAAGGGTGGAATTGTGACCCTTATAGCAAACACACTAAGGCCAAAGTGATAAAGTTTTTTAGTTCTACTCCCCATTTTCATATTTTCTTATACACGAGGGTTCAGGTGACTGGGATAAGTTGTTGGATAACTACTACAATAATGATTTTGGAGGGACTATGGCTTCAGTGGTTGGTCATTTGGAAAGGGAAATTACCACCATTCGCGAAGCACACCAGAAGTGTATTTCCATCCTGTGGCTGGGTGACCTCAACGCGCATGGTGGTGAGAATGACAGTGCCTGTGTGTGGAATAGCTGATGTAGAGGGGGATGCCATTCCCCATTTCACTCATAGTGAGCATGGTAATTCGCTCAATAGGCTTTTAATAACTATGAATCTTGAGATAATTAATACGCCAGATCCTCCTGACATCAGTTTACTCCCAAAGACATATGGGAGCCTGGAGTCTGGTTCTGCCATAGATTGTATAGTAGCTTCAGAAGCCCTCTGTGGCAGAATAACCCAAGCAGAACCATCTTTTTCCTCACCTAGCGATCATGCATCCCTTTCTAGCACTGTGGGATGGGCGGTGGGTAGTAGGCCTCCAGCAGACGAAGTACACAATCCAATTTTAGCAAGGAAGAATGGGTACTTATTAAAATGGGAAAAGATTAACAAAGAGCGAGTTGTTCCATTGATAATCTAAAAAAAGCTGAGTGAGGTTTTGATATGTTTAGCTCCAGATCACAAACTGGAAGGCTTAATGCTGGCATTTTTAGATATACTGGCTGAGGTCAAAAGTAACCTGTTTCGGTTGCACTCCTTCCAGGCGACCCCAGCCTCCCGCTGGTTTGATGAGACCTGCTCTAAGACCTTACAATCTGCATGCTGCTCTTAGAACCATCCCACAAGATCAAAAATTGGTGAGGACATTACGCATTTCATATTGTGAGGCATGGAAAGCCAGAATCAGGGGGCTGAAGGAGAAAGCGTGGAAGTACCTGAGTCAAGTAGTGACCACAGAAAATTCCAGGAATTTTTGGAGAGTGATTAATGCCGTGTTCCTCAAAGATGATACCGATCTGACACAAGACATATATGTTGCTGAGGATGTTTGGGTGGCTTATTTTGAGCAAATATTTGGGGCTGTCAATGCCCCTGGTGTTTCCTTGAAAATTTCTGCAGCTAGATCATAACGAGATTTTGGCCTTCGATATGGCAGAGGTGAGATTGGGACTGGCTCAATGTAGCGTAACAAAGGCCCCAGGTCCGGAGGGGGTCCCAATAGATTTTTTCTTGGCCCACCAAGAGCTTTGGGCTCCACTTCTAATCAATGTTTTTAATATCATAAGTGAGGTTGGTCCTCCAGCCTCAAGGAATAGCACACATGTAATCCCCATTTACAAAAAAGGGGACAAGTCCAATCCTCAAAATTACAGATCCATCTCCCTGTTGAACAGGCTAGAGGATTGGGCCAGATAGAGGACCATTCTGATATTTTTATTTTATTTTATTTTATTGCACTTGTATTGCGCACAGCTACCCGCAATGGGTTTCCCGGCGCCAGGGACAGACTAAAGAAGAAAACAGGCAACTGCAAAGAGGGGAGACACAAGACCAAAAGATTTAAAACAGAAGAGTTTTCAGTTTTTTACGGAAAGCGAGAAGACTCGTTTCTGTTTTTAGCGCCAACGGGAGAGCATTCCACATCTTAGGTCCTAGATATGCAAATGAACGGCCTCCCATTTTTGCCAATCGGATTCTAGGAATAGCAAGATTGCCACTGTTAGATGACCTCAGAAGGCGGCCAGGCTGATATGGCTGAGCAAGATTCTGCAGGTAAATAGGAGCAGAACCTTGACGAATCTTAAATAGAAGGCACAAAGTTTTAAAGGCCACACGATCCGAAATTTTTAACCAATGAAGGTCACGTGGAGCTTGCGTTGCAGACATCCTCCGAGGGACATTGCGCAGCAGACAGGAAGCTGAGTTCTGTACAACCTGGAGTTTATTGATTGTGGCTTTATCTGCTCCTAGATAATGCACATTGCCATAGTCGATATGAGACATCACAAGGGCCTGTACGACAGTTCTAAGAGTGGACTCAGGCAACATCCATATGATCTTCTGCAGCCAACGAAGAGTGTTAAAACAGATTGCAGCGACCTTAGTTGCCTGCTGCCTCATCGAGTGTTTGTTGTCAATCAGGACACTGAGGTTGCGAGCAACAGGCACAGGGGTAGGCAGTGGGCCCATATCACTGGGCCAGTGTCTTGAACCCCATAGATCTTTTTGTTTGCCTAGTATGATCACTTCGGTCTTATCTCCGTTGAGCTTTAACAGATGCGTTTGCATCCAGGCTGCAACACGAGAAAGGCCGATTTTAAGGGCAGAAGTGTCCTGAACCCTGTTGTTGGACAGAGAGAACACAATCTGCGTGTCGTCTGCATATGAATATATAGACAAACCGGCGTCCTCTACAATAGAAGCAAGCGGTCTGATGTAAATATTGAACAACAGAGGGCTCAATATAGACCCTTGGGGGACGCCGTAGGCAGAAGAATGGATCGCAGATTCAGCTTTGTTTGAGAAAACTTGAAAGGTGCGCTCATTGAGAAATGAGGTCACCCAGGCAAGCGCTGATCCAACAACACCAAGGGAACGGAGAGAGTCTAATAGGATGGAATGAGACACGGTATCGAAAGCAGCGCTTAAATCAAGAAGAATAAGCGCAAAGGTCTCACTGCCATCGATACCGTGTCGGAGTCGCTCAGTTACCCCAAGGAGTGCGGATTCAGTGGAATAATTAGCGCGAAAGCCTGATTGGGAAGGATGGAGATATCCCACGTTTTCAACAAACTCATTAAGCTGGGTGTTAACGTGATGCTCTAAGATTTTAGAACAAGCTGGCAGCAGGGATATGGGCCTAAAGTTGGCAAGATTTGTGATGTCAGCACCAGATTTTTTAAGCAAGGGAACGACCATGGCATGTTTCCAATCCTGTTCCACCCGAGATTCAGTGAGAGAGATGTTTAGTAACCTCATTAGGAATCTCCGTGGTTCAAGGTCAAGTTGATTGAGTATCTTCATAGGGACAGGGTCCCGCGGAGAACCTGACCTGATGCTTTTTAAGCAGGATAGGAAAGAGGAGTCGTCAAATGGTATCCAGTTGTGAATGAGCTCAGTAGGGGAGGTGAAGGCATTGCAAAGAGGGCCAGGTTGGGAGGAATCAATAGGTGGTGGGAGGGAGGCCAGAGATTGATAGATGCCCTCAACCTTAGATATAAAAAAGTCTGCAATGGCATTACATTGTGTGCCATCTAAGGCCGGCAGCGCGGGAACGGTATCAGCTCCTGTGAGTTTCTTAACTGTGGCAAAAAGAGTCCGAGGACAATTTTGCACTGAAGTGATTGTGGAGGCAGTATGAGACCATCTCATACAGTTTCCAAAAAGGCAAGCCTCAAGCTGCATTTGACTATAGCCAAATATACGATGGCGAAGCCCGAGCAGATCTATATATCCTTTATGGATCTGTCGGCCACTTTTGATTGTGCCACCCACTCTAAGCTATGGATTATCATGTAAGAGATGGGTATAGAGGCAGCTATAATCAATTTCATTCATCAGATGTATGCCCAAACGACCTACTGTGTTGGTTATGGTAGGAATAGGGAGTGCACAAGGGATTTCTTAATAAAATGGGGTGTAAGACTGGGCTGCGTTCTTGCCCCCTTTTTATTTTCAATCTATACTATTGGGGTGCAGGCAGCTGTGACTGGATCTACAAAAGATGTATCCGTTTTTAATGCAGTGCTCCTCCCTATACTGCTTAATGCAGATGCTGCAGTGCTAATTGGAAGAACTGGGGTGGCACTAAAAAAACTTATAGAGGCCTACTCAAAGTTTTTGATTAGTCTGGACTTTTGTGTTAATGAATCTAAATCCTTCGTATTAGTGGCAGGGGTACACCTCAACAGACTTCCAGCGTTCCATATAGAGTCATGCAGGCTGGCAGTGGTGGACAACTTTTCCTACTTGGGGATCTTGTTCGATAGAAAACACACATAGTCAAACATGGTGGACAACAGAGCTCTAGTTATGGAAAAAAGTGTAAGGGCCATTTTTAACTTTATTAGGAAGCTGGGCTCTAAGCCTATCAAGGCAATAAAAAAGGTGCACGCTGCAAAAACTATCTGCATAGCGACGAATGGAGCTGGGGTGTGGGGTATGGCGACAATGGACCCTTTACAAAGAATGAGAGGATGGTTTTTATAAACGACTAGCAGCCCGCCCCAGCGTTGCCTGGGGCAGAAGGGGGCTGCATTTTTTGGCCGGGGCGGAGCGAGCAGAGGTAGGTGTGATGTACCTCACGACCCCCGCAGCCCCGACCCCCTGCACTGACAAATTGCTCCTCCACCCTGCTCCGCTCCGTTCTCAGCCACCCTCAGCCCTCAGCCTGACAGCTCTGCTCCGCTGCTGCAGCTGACGGGACTCCTCCTTCTCCTTCTCTGGAAACACGGACATGTTCACGGACACGGATCACCTCCCCCTCCCGCCCCCGCTCCCGCCCCCGCCCCGACATGTTTGTAAATGCCTTACCTGATCTCCTCACATCACCGCCGCTCCATGTCCCGTCATCACGCACGTCACGGGCAGCTGTTCACAGACACGGATCACCTCCCCCTCCCGCTCCCGCCCCCGCTCCCGCCCCGACATGTTTGTAAATGCCTTACCTGATCTCCTCACATCTCCGCCGCTCCATGTCCCGTCATCACGCATGTCACGGGCAGCTGTTCACGGACACGGATCACCTCCCGCTCCCGCTCCGGCCCCGACATTTTCAGTGTTTGTAAATGCCTTACCTGATCTCCTCACATCACCGCCGCTCCATGCTCCGTCATCACGCATGTCGCGGGCAGCTGTTCACGGACACGGATCACCTCCCGCTCCCGCTCCGGCCCCGACATTTTCAGTGTTTGTAAATGCCTTACCTGATCTCCTCACATCACCGCCGCTCCATGTTCCGTCATCACGCATGTCGCGGGCAGCGCGTCGCGGCCAGTGCTACGTCGCGGCCGGCGCTTCTTTCTTTTTGTTTTTGAAGTTAATTTTTTTAATTTTTTTAATTTACGTTTTTTTTTAATTTTATGTAGCCTATGTCCATCTACACATCCTGACATTTTCAAGGATGTATCGGGTGTGTAGATTGGCGCTGTGGTTCCCGAGTTTACCTGGCTCAAAGGTGAGTCAAATAGTAGTATAGATGTGCACACTGCCGATGCAGAAATAACGCCGACACAAATCAGTTTACCTAAACGGGGCCTGGTTTAATGTGGCTTGATACCGCAGACCTCTCTGTTTTGCTATGACTGAGAGATTTTATAAATGCCCATGTTTGTTTCAGTGGTAGCGAATGTACTGACCTCATAAGGATGAACGCCCGAGTTGGCCCCACTGGGATAGAAAGCTCTGGCCCATCATGCTGCCTACAGATCTCATTAAAACAATAACCCAATGAGACAGGTTAACAATTGATGGTGCCGGGTCTGGGTTAATCGCCGGGTACCTGGACCAGCACAGGAACCATGGAAGTTCGACTTGGTTTTATTTTGTATCCTGAAAGAACAGCTTTTCATTTTAAAAAAATGCATGTTTAATGGCCAAACAATAATTAGTCATGTGCTTTAAAGATTTGGGTTTCGGAATAGGAACGGAATAGACCCCAAAGGACCCACATCAGGGTACCACTCCCTGAGAGTACGCCACCCGGGCAAAGAGTCTCGGTGGGTTGGCACTCACTTCAGAGTGGTATCTGTGGGTAACATGCGAGCCACTGATTTATTGCTGGTCTAACTCTGCCTCTCCTCATTCCTAAGCTTATAAACTGTGCAATAATACCACCTTATTAAAGCGCCAAGAGACGCTTTACTTGTGTGTGCGCAATATGAAATATTTCTACTATTACAACGCCCCTGCCGCTCTGCAGCAGCACCGTTTTGTTTGTTTTTTACCGGATTACAAAAGGGAACAGTTTACAGTAAGTCGCAGGTGCGTTCTTTAAGTAAACGCCTCATCAGCTCCAGTACTTGCACACACCTCATTTCACCAGAATGTCAGTGCTAACAGCAGGCGGCCCTTCTCTTTACATCACATGCTCCAGCAAATGCTCTCACCCACCCCACCGGACTCTGCCCCCTTTCTTCCTCAAAGGCCTTAGTTCCTCAACTGTCCTTTTAAGTACCTTCTAGGCGCCCTGTCATCCACTTGTCGCGACGGGGAGAATCCTCAATGAAACCCTGTCGTGATCTCTGCTCCTACATACCGGGTTGAAGGGAGCAGAATGGGGCTGAGGCAGCTGAGGGGCAGAGGATGGTAGAGCATTGCAAATGACACAAGGTTAGGCGGTATCCAGGGGCGGACCTCTCCAGACCAGGTATGTCGAGTGCTTCTGGAGGGACAGAGCACACAACAGGATCTCATTGTGGAATCTCCCGTCGGCTCAAACATTTTCGCATTTATATTCTATAGCAGCCCGCCCCAGCGTTGCCTGGGGCAGAAGGGGGCTGGGAGCTGCATATTTTGGTGGGGGCGGAGCGAGCAGAGGTAGGTGTGA